>NW_019396331.1:137409-187969 GCF_000591075.1 Eurytemora carolleeae | reverse complement strand
TCTCAACCCTCGGTCCTACTATATTGTTAGGGTCCTCCTAGCTCTCATCTTCCTCACTCGTGGTCATTGTAGATATAAGACCTGATCCATCAGATATATCTCACACACAAGTAGAATAGATAAATTAGGTTTACTCGGAACAAAATCAAATACAGTGATGTTCTAAATAGTAATATAAGATTAATTGATAACTTTTATCAATAAATATTATCAATATTTGTTATGAAACGTTAATCACAAAATAGCCCTAATCTTGCTATTTCCAAAATATGGTCTGCCATTTTTCTCTCTCAAAATACTAAAGATATTAAAAATTTGCTTAAAGGAATTGATTCTTTGCCACAAGCGTTGAATTTTAAATTCCTATATCTTTGCAACCCAGTGTCGTAGACCTTAGATATTTCAAACTAAGAATTCTGTCAGATCAAATAATCTAAATTTGAAATATCAAGAGTTTACACCATCAGGTTGCACAGGTATAGGGGTTATAAAATTTGAATTTGTGGCAAAGACTCAACTCATTTCACGTTTTTAAAAAAACAATGAAAATGTCTTATTCTGTACGAAAACATTCATATCTCCGGTAAATATGAAAGCTCAAAAATGGCAGACCACATTTTTGAAATGGCAGGACCATTCGTTGATTAATGTTTTATGAATAATATTGCTAAAATCAGGCGACCTATGTTGAATGCAGTAGATTATATTTATAGTCAAAGACGACTCCAAAGCTATCGATCAAGTTATATTATTCTGCTATTTAGAACATCACTGTACTATAAGATATTTAGAATTGAGAGAGCTTTTAATGAAGTTTTCTACTTCTACTAAAGTAATTGTATGTTTCTTTTCATATTCGCATATATTTCACATAATTAAAGTAGGTCACACTTGAGATTGTAATCTTATAATATGATAGTTCAATCATAACTAGCTCCTCTTCTTGAACAGCTTTTTAAAGAACAAAAACCAATATGTAAATTAATAGATTATCTATCCTCAGACTTGTGCGAAAAATTAAAACTATAGGAGCTACTAGGTCACAAAGATGGACTAGTAGTCGCAAAAATCTGACCTTTGTCTAGTTCAATGTATTTTATACAAAGGTTGAACATGTGTATAATGAACCAAACCGGTTCGGCCATTTTGACCATTAAAATTCCTGTTTAAAATTTGACTTTGTTCATTAGTTCCAGAACGAATTCTATTTTTTAATCTAGTTGTGCAAAATCAAATATTAAATTGTGCAAACTGCAGGACTAGCTCTACACTGCAGGATTGAAGTTTCATTTGCTCAGTTTTCCAATAAAATACCAAGGAGAAAGAAGCATACATTTCGGCACAAAACACGTGTAATTATCTTTTATAAAGAATAGATGACAGATATTTTCTTAAATTATTAATAAAAATTGTTTTATTTATATTTATGACTAGATTATTGTAAAACTAATCCAGTGTCTCCGCCCTCTCAGCACGATATACTTAAAACATGGCTTATTCGAACCAGGAGGAAAGTCGTGTATAAGTATATCTAAATTATATAAAACACAATCATATTAGATATAAATGTTAAGCTTACAAATTTACATTTTCCCTTTCATCTCCAAAAAGTTACGCCCTACCCCCCCCCCCAAAAAAAAATGAAATTAAATAAAATCTTAGCAAGTCAAAGTTTACAAGCGCGCCTATCATCTTTTATTTTTATATTTTAACAATTTACATTTATAAGTTATTGGAATTAATTATAATTATCAGATTGCTGACAACAACATTATGAAAATTATAATTTCAGGTCGAAATGTGACAACCTGGAATATTTAGTTTTTTTTAACTGATCATGCAACGTTTTGAAATATTATCGATTTCTGAGACAAATATATGGAATATAAGTATAAGAAAGTTTAAATACTGCCATCTAAACATTTTTCTTACATGACAGTATACATGTATGCCGTGCACCTAACTTGTACTCTAGTGCAACGTGCATATATATAAGTAGAAAATATGTAAGTAATGTACCTGGATTGCTAAAAGAGATGAGTAGTGTACATAAACCTAATAATGCCACTTTACTCGTCAAGTCAATTGACCGGCCCATGCTGAGCTGTGGGCTGCGCTAGCTGTCACGTGAGCTGAACGCCGGAACACGTGTGAATAAACCTTTATTCTGTGGAGAGCAGCGTGTATGTGTATGCTGGCGGAGCAGTCTAGAATGGTTAGAACAAGATGGCGCTGCCCCGAGTCCGCCATTGATTTTCAAGAGGCTAAACCAGCTTTCACCAAGGGAGGGGGAATTTAAACCAACGGAGGGGGGAATCTATCAATAAAAGAATCCCCTGTATATAAGGGGGACAGGTGGTGGGTTGTTGCAGCCCTGTTGCGTGTATGTTAACATTACTTGGTGTGTACTGTGTACTGGGTGTAACTGTAAAATTTAAATTTCCTTATTGCAATTCCCAAATTAGCTTTGGGGTAAAACAATTAAAAAATTTAAAAATGTCGAGTGTAGTGAGAAATCAATACTAATCAAATCCCTAGCAACAAATATTAAAGATAGTTAAATAAGATTATAAAAAACGAATCCTTAAAAAAAACTGTCAGTGCTGGGAAGAAATCAAAATTCTATCCCGGTTACATGCAATCTTTCTGCTTTCTGCTAAAATATTTTGTGGAACATTAATCATCAAAAGATACTTGATATCACCGGTCGGTGTTTATCTATTTAATCGTGAAATTTAGATTTTCATGGATCCTCTGTGGGCTTTTTATCGGACTCCATGGTGATGTAGTGTGATGTTCGATAAGATAGATTGTCAATGTAATTGTAATATTAAATTAGGGTTAATATATACCATTTACTAGCTCTGTTGAGTGTTGATTAGAGATAAGAGCAAAGAAAAAAGAAACAAGATGAATATAATTTATTCTGCAAACCCAAAAAATGTATTCTCCATCTTTTTTGTTCACTAGAACTTGTAAGATATTAATCGTAAATTCGTGGAAAAATTGAAAATAAAAAAAGCGGAATGAAAGTATATATTCAGCTTCTTATAAACTTTAAACAGAGGTTAAAACCTGAACCCCTCCCTAACTTTTATTGTTTTTATATGTGCAATTTTGAGGTTATGAATTTATAAATAAGTTATATATTACTGATGAAAAGATAAATTGTAGGTAAAACGGTGATACCTCATTTTTATTTAATGAAAATTACAATGTTTTTTTTCTGTGACATTATATGTACCTTTTAAAAAATACTTTTTAGTAAATGTAAATTATATTATATGCATGCAACAAACGACAGAAGTTTATTTTTATGTGCTTTTTAGATCAATAATTCCTTTAATAATAATTTGACAGCAATTCAACGACTGAAAAAGTGAAACTAACTTATATATATTTTTATGTTAGAAGGAGTTAAAGAGAATTTTTACAACCTTCAGTGGCTTGCCTCTCACTGGCATTTTTAGCTATTCGCTATTTATATTTGTATTATGTACTTTTTTATAATGTATACGGGTGTCCCACATCATTGGGTCTATAATACGATTTGGGGGACAAATAAGAAAATTTAAGAAGAATGAATCATTTTGAAAAATTTAATAAGGTTAATAGAAAATTTGTTTGTAGAAAATGCTAGATTTTTCGAGTATTATGTGCGTATTTTGGAGTTAAAGATTGGATATAATCTAATAAGATATATGGGACGCTTTGCATATTTTCTATATGTTAATTGTTTCTGTAGACTGTAAGTATAAAGGAAAATGGTAATTCAAAAGACGACATTTCAAAGTCTAATTCCGGAAACGATACAGGGTTACCCGCGCATATAGGGATTAGACTTTAAAAATATATTCTTCTTCGTCCTACACATAAAAAAAACTAATAGTTTATCTCCCTACGATGCAGGGTAGACCAAATGTATTCTATGTGTTATTAGGGTATTATTAAGGTATTATTAGGGTATTATTAGGGTATTATTAGGGTATTATTAGGGTATTATTAGCAGGGGCGGACTTAAGGATTTTTTTTTTACCCCCCCCTAGAAAAATATCATGATGTATATCAAATTATTGGTTTTAATTGGGGTTGATTTGCATTTTCCACTCATTTCTGGGATTTACAAACTCAATCTAATAAAGGCTTCATGACATACCTTTCAGTTTTCACCTTGTTTTATATCTTTCATTATAGTCATTCATTTTACATTAACTACAAAGATCTGTAAATATTCTAGGGGGGGGGGGGATTTACCCCCAGGATTCTAGGGGGGGGGGGTAAATAACCCCAATAACCCCCCTTATGTCCGCCACTGATTATTAGGGTATTATTAGGGTATTATTAGGGTATTATTAGGGTATTATTAGGGTATTATTAGGGTATTATTAGGGTATTATTAGGGTATTTTTACAGAGTTGTATCAAATTGACTGCACTCTCAATTTCAAGTGAATCTCTATTTATAGATTGTCTTTTCCGATTCACAACGGTACCAGTAGAAACTTTGTTTCATCAAAAATGAAGCAGATATCCAAGTTTATAATTCTGAAAACTGAGTATATATAAAATGGTTTCTCTGCAAAGGCGTGAAAAAATGTAGGAATTATGAGAAATAATCACTATTGAAATTAGAAAAACAACGGTATATTTTACATGATTGACCAAAAAAAGGTTTTAAGTCTTTCTTATTTAGAGTCATTTGAAATTACAACGACAGAAGTATTTAATGGTAATCCTGTAAACAAACATAAAGAGAATAATTGAGCTTTATTATGTAAGAATTGCAAGTTTAAGTATTTTAGAAAGCGAAATCGGATAATACTTGAAAGGATTAAAGAATTAAATTTATATAAAACTTGATATAAAACTGATATAGAGATTAGAAAATCATAGTTTGTGACAAAGACTCAATACCTTTGACACTGTTTGAAATATCTAAGGTATACGACATTGTGTTGCAAAGATTTTGGGATTAGAAAATCAGAGATTGCGGCAACAACTCAATTCCTTTGACACTGTTTTATATCAATTTTTTGAGACAGGAACATCAGATGGAACTCGTGTGGGTCTCGATCAACTCCTAAAATGCTTAGGCTTCAGCCTAAATCCTCTTTCATTTTTCCTGTACAGTCCCTTTAAGAATATTTATGTGTAATGTAAAATATGTAAAACCTGACAAAAACATTTTCATGAATAACCATACTCACACATTCCTTTCTGATCTACACTACTCCCTCCCCCACCCCTTCCTAATACCGATGTACAATATATCCTCCATCCCCCAAATTAAGGTTACCTAGCCCCATAACCCCCCCCCCCCCCCCCCCCTCCCAAAACCCGTGTAAAAAAAATCCCCCCTCCCCCAAAATAAGGGTTCCTCGCCCCAAAACCCCCCCCCCCCCCCTCCCACTATTCTGGTGCATTATAGCACCAGAAGACTACAGGTTATTGCACTGCCCCCCCCCCCAACCATTGTGCCCATCCTTACCTGACGAAACTTAACCCTATTCAGTAACCAGTTAGTGATCCTGGTTGAGACACAAGGGGGGGATATAAACCCTTAACGATCTTTCTTCCCTTTCAAAAGTACAATTTCTAAAATGAAGATTAAATCTACTGTTGAAAACTATCAAGAGATGGCTGCAAGGTTTCTGTCGAGAATACTGAGAAAGAAAGTTATTTCTTTTATTTTGTTTTTAAATATAATTTTTCTTCTCAACATCGGAATAATCAGAAGTGTCTCCTCCTCGAGATTTCAACAGTATCCAGGGATCAATCAATTGATAAATATCTTACAATGAAATGTTTTATATTTGTTCATAATCGGCATTTTTTTATTGGACACTTAGTAGTCGTTTTTAGATTGGTTGCGTAATTGTTGAATATGATCTATTTAATACTACAACTTATATACAAAATCTGGCATATACCCGTTTTGGTATAATTTTGACACAGTTTTATGTCAATTTCTAGAGACAGAAACATAAAATAGATGTCTTATAGGTATCATTTAAAACCTGAGATTCTCAGGTTTCATCCTATACACCCTTTCATTTTTCCTTTACAGTCCCTTTAAGGATGTACCTTTATTTTCATGCATTTTGACAAGTTTAAAGGAACTGTTGTTCTAATTCCAGTGAACCTCCTTTTAAGGAAAAGGTAAACGTGATTTATGATTCCCTTGAAACATTGATCTCATAAATATTGTGGGAGATAACGTTGTTTTAATTCTGATAATTTCTCCAGTGTTTATGAAGCAAAAACTTAGCAATTCACTTTTGTAGAGAAACCACAATTAAAGATAATCAGATTTCGATATACAAAAAACGAATATCTAATCCATACTTAATCAGAGAAAGCTTTCAGGATACCCTTGTGAACAATGCATGCCTTTTTTATTAATGGATCGGTCACCTAAAATTACGTGTACATTGTTCACGTTCCTTTTGATTAAAGAGTAAAATTGATCGTTAAAGTAGGCAAACATGATATTATGTGAAATTGCAGTGTACGTTTTACATTGATAATGATTTAAATGTTGTAAACTTTTATAATGACATTATTCATATATTGAAACCGTCTTTCAATGGAATATTTAATATGATTAGCTTAAATCATGCGACATAATTGATTTATGGTATAAAGATATATCCGTAAATCTTGTAAAATACGTAATACGATGGTATTAATCACGTGATATAGATACCAGCGTAGGAATTGAATTACATCAATTCCTGTAAACCTTGTACCATAAGCTATTTGAATAAAGTTAGTTGATTGAGACTCGGCTTTTGATTACGTTATCCGAAGCATAGTAAGCTTGCATAAAGCTTTGGTTCTCGTTGAAACATACAAGCGTAGATCTTTCCTTGAAGTGGCAATTTAATAGAATATAGCTTGAAAGATAGCTTGGGTCCTCGTTAAATCATAAGACTGGAGATATTTCCTTGATAATTGGCAATTGAATCGAACATAGCTTGAAAGATAGCTTGGGTCCTCGTTGAATCCTAAGACTGGAGATTTTGCCTTGATAGTTGGCAATCTGATCAAATATAGCTGGAAAGATAGCTTGGGTCCTCGTTGAATTATACATGTTGATATTTGGGACTGTGTATCCTTTGGAACCGGAGATTTAAGCCCGTTTGAGATATTGCCTGTGTGGCATTTAGAATCGGAGAGTTAGCCCTGTTTTTCTTGGTAACGAGTAGATCAGGACATGGATAAATACGTCTCGAGTAAGATTATTATGGAGTAGGTATTTGCTACATGTCTAGGGCTCAGAACTTTGTTGGATACTTATACCTCCACTTGCTTGATCTTGATATCCACTGAGGGTACTCTTGATTTGAGGATCAATGCCTAATCTCTTTATTCAGTTATGCCTTCAGTGTATAATTACACTGCGGGATATCAAATAAAGATTAAATATATCTGCAGATTAGCAAAAGCTCGAGATCAAGAATTTATAATTTTGCTTTATCAAACTGTTAATTGGCATATATCTTCTGTTTTTAAATAATTTAGGTCTTGAGAAATTGAAAAAAATTGTTTTTGATCTTTGAAGATGATATCCATCTGAAGGGGGGACTGGAGATGGAGAAGAAGAAGATGGAGAAGAAGAAGATGGAGAAGAAGGCGAAGAATATGGATGAATATAAACCTACTGCTCGACAATTGGTCACTATTAAAGGTTTACACATATTTAATTTAAAACAGTATTGCCTTCACGGAAAATATTCTCATTTGATTCCTATAGCTCACCTTAACAAAGAATGAGAACAACAAAAACTTCAAGAACCCCAAATTTTAATTTGAGATTAAGTTTTTTGATGTACTTTAATTAGGAACTCAACTCAGTTGATATTTTTGTAACCCTGCAGTTATTAAAAACCTGTTAGAATTCCTCATTTTCAAAAATAAAATAATTTTTGAGGTTTTATTATTTCACTCGCAAAATTTTTTTACGAATTTGAATACCTTGAATACCTTGGGAAGATTCAAAGAAAATATGAAGCATTTAAAAGTTTTCTGGGTCCCTGTAGTCCCTGTAGTCACTTTTTCACTTTAAACCAATTTAGACATTTGCGAAATCACGAAATTGGGCAGTTGATAATTTGAAAACTTCATAAAGATACATTTGAGAAGTTGCCACCAAGAGAATTGCCCATATGGAGTTTTCATTTGAAAAAAAAATTCGTTTATAAAGTTTTTTGAAATTTTGAATTTCTTGATTATTATCGTATCAATTTTTCCCATTTTTTAGAAGACGGGAGACTAGGAAATTTACTTCTAGAAACAGCAAATTTATATCTTATAGGTAAGTCAGGTCGTCTTAGTTCAGGTTAAGTCAAGTCATTTTATCAAGTAACGTTAGTTCATTTATAATCAAGCTAGTAAAAGTCAAGTTTTTTTTAATTTAGTTTAAGACAAGTAAGTTCAAGTTAAGCCAAGTCAATACAGTATGCATTTCAAGTCCAGCCATTTCATCAATTAAATTTACATTATATATACAGATATGAACTGTTGTAAATTCTAAAGAATGATTTTGATGATAATCTGGAATTTTACAATAACCTGCATAATTCAACCTTCTACATTATATATACAGATATAAACTGTTGTAAATTCTAAAGAATGATTTTGCCAAAAAAACAGGTGTTTGATGAACCAAAATTTACAAAGTCTGCTTAGCCGCGTCTTAAGTTATGGGAGGGGGGGGGGGGGGTTATATTTAAGAAAGTATGAAGGAAAGATTTTTATTTTTGCTTTTCCAGGGTTCAGATGTCGTCTTCCCCGTCTTAAAAACTGATTTAGTCGAACCGGCTGTTCAAGATTTTGTTCTTTTAGTTCAAACCAACCATACAAGTAAGTTTACTGCTAGGTAATTGGCGCTTAGTGCACATATTTTAAGCAATTTAAGCACATGTTTGTGTCGCTCATCTCAGAATTATAACAACAAAAAATTTCGCGGGATCCAAAAAATTTAAAAATTTTCTCAGGCAATTCTTGTCTCTGAAACCAAACTAAATATTTCATCGATTACCAATTTTAAGGCTGTAAGTGTGAGGACCNCCCCCCCCTCCCCTATACAGAGTTTACAATGGATTGCATAAACAGACTTTAAATATTCAAATAGATTCAAATTATTTAAAGTTAGACAATAAATGTGTTGTTTTAGTTTTTGATTACGGAAGCTTTGGTTTTCTGAGTTCCCTGCTAGCTGGGGGTGATACTATGTATGCTACAGGATACAGTGTCAAGAAACATCCTATTCTACAGGTTTATCTTAAACCATATTTTGATTGCTAATTTTAAATTGGGGGAAAGATGAACAATAACTATTTTCATTACTAATTCTACAAATGATCTAGCAAATTTAACCGGTGTTCGTGCCTTGGTGTTCCGTAAAGTTCGACCCTAACAGAGATCAAATTTGCACAATCAAAAGTTATCGCCTTTCCACCTGTGCAGCCTATGGCGCCTAAGTGATAATTTACAAATTACGAAGTTCCAAAATTTCGGTCCTTTGTTGTTTTAAACATATGATATTTCGATTCTTTTGTATTTTTTGACAATTAGATATTAAATCAAAATAAATTTTTGTATTAGACAAATTTATTGAAATTTTAAAAGAAATTCTATTTAAATTGACAATTATAATATAGAATTGTAAAGCAGTATATTAAAAAATTTAAAAACCATGCAACAAGATAACTGTTTAGGCTCTACATAAAGCAGCACCTTGGAACTGGGAACATGTTGATGTATCACAGGGACATATATTCTACTAGATAATTCAAATATTATTTCTAACAAGTTTGTACAAATTTTACACGGTTTTTTTTGGCAATTTGATGTTGAAAAGTTTTTAAATTCTTGGCTTTTTAAACTAAATTAAGGACCAGTAAAACATAAGATGGAGAACTTCGGAGAGGAAGAAGAAGATGGAGAAAAAGAAGAAGATGAGGATGATGATGAAGAGGAGAGAGAAAGGGATGGGAAAGAAGATACAGACGAAATGGAGGCAGATGATGACAGAGAAGAAGAGGAAGAAGAAGGAGAAGAAGAAGAAGAGAAAAATATTGATAATAAAAATAGTTATTATTAAATAATAATAATAATAATAATAATAATAATAATAATAATAATAATATTAATAATAATACCAATCTATCTAGACCTGTATCTGTCCTACCTGTATCACCTGGAAGAAGGGTCTTGTAACGAACGTTTGGCAAAGTCCTAACAAGTAAATTTACATTTTTCATACTTTTCACTGTTTAGGAATATAATGTTCAGGTTTAGGAATAAAATGTTTAGGTTAGAAATATAATGTTTAGGTTTAGGAATATAATGTTCAAGTTTGGAATATAATGTTTAGGTTTAGAAATATAATGTTTATGTTTATGAATATAATGTTTAGGTTTAGAAATATAATGTTAAGGTTTAGGAATATAATGTTTAGGTTTAGGAATATAATGTTTAGGTTTATGAATATAATGTTTAGGTTTAGAAATATAATGTTTAGGTTTAGAAATATAATGTTTAGGTTAAGGAATATAATGTTTAGGTTTAGAAATATAATGTTTAGGTATAAGAAGGTTGATTATCTAATGCTGGATTACTATGACCCTCTTCTTATTCTCAAACATCTGGAAGCAATCAGGAATATTTCAAGAAATAAGCATTTAAAATGGTTAATTCAAAAAAATAATAAATGTTTTTTAACATTACATTTTTGGGGTTTGAAATTGTTTTTATGATTATTAAAAAAACACAAATACAAATTTATAATTTCTTTTTTTTTATTAAAAAAAAATTGTTTTGATGACAAAATTAGTTTTAGTAAAAAAAGTTCTACTTTTGGGAAACATTATAAAGTGACAAATAGATATTAAGTGGCAAGGACGATCTCCAAAAAGTTGTCACGATATAAATTCTTTTATAAATTTTTTTTAGTTTGTTAATGATCATTTATTGTCTAATGGTGGTTAAAGATCCCTTTGATTCAAAGATAAGCTTTGTCCATTTTCAACTAAAATTTATTTCTATATATTTCGAATCAGAACACTATTTCTTCCGCTGTTAAATAGAAAAGCTGTAGATGCCGCTGATCAATATTTAGGAACAATACAAATAAAATAAACTGAACAGTAATACTCGCCACAAACTCAAAATTATATTTTCTTTACATTTGCAACCTGATTGTATAAACCTGTGATATTCCAAACAATTTGGTCTAACAGAACCATAGCACGAAATGTCAAAGGTTTTTAGCATTAGGTTGCACAGATATAGGGTTTAAACCACTATAATTGTTGGCGAGTGTCAAGTTTCTGTACAGAACCCATAAAATTTAAAATAAAGGTTACAAATACAAATTTATAATAAAGGTTAAGAAAAGTAGTTAAACTATGAAGGGCTGGTCTAACTAATTCTCCTCCAAGTTAGTTTAACAATATCACTGGTTGAAACAAAACTAGACACAATCCTCCAATTGGTTCTTCAAGATTTTCAAGATTTTACGAGTTGAACTGGAACTGCAATTATAAAGTATTAAGGCTGAAAATATGCAAAACTATTAAACAAAATGTAGATAAATTGTGATTTGAAATTTTTATAGAGTTTTGGAGACCATTGAATCAACTTTGTGGAATTGGAATACAAAAGACGATTTTTGGAAAATCTTGCTTCAGATTATATTTTTGCCTTTAGGTGTAAATATTATTCATATATAAATTGTTTGTTTTGTTTGCAGTTCAACTAAAAAGAAGAAAGAAACTGAGAAACCCGACATTTATTGGAGTTCATGTGCGTAGAACAGATTATCTATCGTGGATTAAAACACAGTTTAAAGGTAGGAGATTGCAGTTTAAAGGTAGGAGATTGCAGTTTAAAGGTAGGAGATTGCAGTTTAAAGGTAGGAGATTGCAGTTTAAAGGTAGGAGATTCCAGTTTAAAGGTAGGAGATTGCCATTTTAATATCTATTTGAGCATACGTAATACTTATCTTGATACACTATATTAAATTATGTTTTCAGCAAAGAAATTCAGTTTAACAGTTTTAACTAGGGTTTTCAACGCAAGTGGATTTTACTTGCGCGAATTAGGGTGTTCTTGCGAAGTGAATATAATTGCGCGCAATTCCTTTTATAATGGCGCGGCGCAATTCCGTTCAACTTTCTTGTGTTTGTGTTTAAATTTTGTGATAATATTAAATTTAAGCCTGATGGCACGCAATAAATGCAATTAATAATTACGCAATTTCGTTCAATTTTTTGTTTTATAATATTCATATGCAGCATGAAAACTCTGGCACAGAATGACGACATTTTAGACTAAAGCTAAGTGAATTAATAAGTGATTTAATAAATTACTAATTAAATTTTTTGGCTTTCTAACGACATCAAATAAACTGTAATGCTGTTTTTCTGCATCATAGTGTTCTGGTTCTCACTGAAGCAAAATATCTAATTTTGAGTAAACGACCATTAACCACAAGAAACTTAAAAATTTTAAACTGTATAAACTTAAAAAATCTACAGAGATATGTCCATTCTTGTATCTGCTGCATAAATTTGTAAGTCACAGTTAAAATTATTGATTTTTAGATGGAAAAGCAATTCCGCGCAATTCCACGCAATTCTGCCCAATTCCGCGAATGAAATGGCACAAGTGGAGGAAATTCCGTACAACGGAATTCCAATTGGAAACCCTAGTTTTAACTCAATAAGAAAAGATCGAGATCAGTTTAAGAGATGTAGAAAATTTGTCAACCAATTCTCAAAAATTATTTTTCAAAATGTTTTTAGTAATATTTAAAAACATTTTTTTTATTGATCTGCATCTCACATCTTATAAATTCAAATGGAAACTTACTAAAATTTATTGTGAATTTTTAAAAAGCTTTTTTATATTTAATAAATTTTAAATATCCTTTTTATAGTATTCATTCGTTGACAAAAAAAGACATCAAAATATAAGATTTTTAGATTAATGTAAATTTTTTCCTAAATAACATTTTTCAGCTTAATTAGATGAGAATTATTTATTAAATGAAAGTTTGGAATAATAAAAACATTTCTAAATCACATTTTGAAAACTTTTAAAACTACCTTTTGTAAAGCAAAGTCTCATAATTAAAAAAAGGACAAATCGTTTTTTAAACATTTTTTAGGAACACCTGTGGATGAAAACTACTTTAAATACGCGTTTGAACAGTTCAGGTAAAAAGAGAAATTAGAAATTCTGAAAAATGTTTCGGTCTGTTTATGGGAAACAATTCAAAATTTAGGAAAAAGTATGAAGAGCCAATATTTGTGGTGCTCAGCGATGACAGAAAATGGTGTATGACACATTTAAAAGATATGGTAAATATTTTTGACACATTATAAAATAAAATCAAAATTTTCTAGACTTTTTTATTTCTCTTCGTATATTTCTCAACAGTCAACAATAACAAAAAAATCGCAAATTTTATTTTCGTTTGTCGATTTTCAAATATTTTTAAATATATTTAATTGTGGTCATGGCCCATGGGGACACTTACAAATAGATCCCAGTCGATTGAAACGTTTCTTTATTGGGAACGCAAAAAATAACAAAAAAAGATTGCTTTAGGCATTAAATGTAAAACAAATTTCTATGTGGTTGCATCTATTGTATGACATAAACAAATTTTAACGATTAACGATTTTGATGATAATCTGGAATTTTACAATAACCTGCATAATTCAACCTTTTACATTATATATACAGATATGAACTGTTGTAAATTCTAAAGAATGATTTTNGAAGAAGAAGAAGAAGAAGAAGAAGAAGAAGAAGAAGAAGAAGAAGAAGAAGAAGAAGAAGAAGAAGAAGAAGAAGAAGAAGAAGAAGAAGAAGAAGAAGAAGAAGAAGAAGAAGAAGAAGAAGAAGAAGAAGAAGAAGAAGAAGAAGAAGAAGAAGAAGAAGAAGAAGAAGAAGAAGAAGAAGAAGAAGAAGAAGAAGAAGAAGAAGAAGAAGAAGAAGAAGAAGAAGAAGAAGAAGAAGAAGAAGAAGAAGAAGAAGAAGAAGAAGAAGAAGAAGAAGAAGAAGAAGAAGAAGAAGAAGAAGAAGAAGAAGAAGAAGAAGAAGAAGAAGAAGAAGAAGAAGAAGAAGAAGAAGAAGAAGAAGAAGAAGAAGAAGAAGAAGAAGAAGAAGAAGAAGAAGAAGAAGAAGAAGAAGAAGAAGAAGAAGAAGAAGAAGAAGAAGAAGAAGAAGAAGAAGAAGAAGAAGAAGAAGTAGAAGAGGAAGGTGACAATGATAAAGAAAAAGAAGACGAAGACAATTATACAGAAAATGAAAGGGACGAAGAAGAAGAGGAAGACGAAGAAGATAAAGAAGAAGGTAATGAGGAAGAGGAGGAAGAAGATGAAGATGTAGATGTAGATGAAGATGAAGATAAAGAGGAGGATACAGAAGAAGAGGATGATAATGAAGAAGAAGAAGAGGATGAAGAAAAGGATGAAGAAGAGGATGAAGAAAAGGATGAAGAAAGGGATGAAGAAGAGTATGAAGAATATGATCCCAGAAAACAGGACTCAGGTTTATGGATAATTTGATATTGTCATCTAGGAGAAATATCTCAGATTGTACCAGGCCTGTACAGTGAACAATGAACCTGTATAAATGCAGTGTGCAATATCCAGTGTAAAAAGTATATGCACAGTGTACAGTGTCCAGTGTACATGTACAAGTTACCATTCATTCTCTGTTCATTTTGTTTACCTAATTCTTTGCCGCTTACAAATAGTTTGATTTGGGTTATTTTAAAAATATTTGTATATTTCAAGAATAACATTAGGTATATGCTTGTTATTTAATATTTATATATTTCAAATAAAATATTAGCTACATGCTTGTTATTCAACATTTATATATTTTTTAAATATAATATCAGATACATACTTGTTATTTAATCTATCTATATATAAATTTGGCTTGTCTGTCTGTTTGTCTGTTTGTCTGTTTGTTTGTTTGTATGCAATAAACGTCAAAACGGCTGAACCGATCGGGCCCAAATTTTGTGTGGGACATCACGTGACCACAGGGAAAGTTTATGAATGATCAAAATTTCAAATATTTGTCTCCATCAAAATTCGATCTTCATTAAATTTTTGAAAATTTTGAAAATCCACGAAATTTTTTGTGAAAATCCGCGAATTATTTTTGTTTTGTTTTACGATGTACACAAAGAGAACATGTTCACAATTAATTTAGGAGATGGGCGCGAAGCGCCCTCTAAGGCTAGTATTAATATATTTTGAGATTATAAAACTTGGTTCATATTTACGATAAAGTATATTTACGATAAGTGATTACTTGCCTTAAACTGTATTTTTAATCTCCAAAATTCAAAAAATTTTGAACAGCACATTTTTAAGACATATTTTTTTAATTGGTCAGCACTCACCAGATAACAACTTTAAGCTTTGGGGGAAAATTATTTTCTAACAATCATTTATCTTTGATTTTAAATTTGTATCCTTGGTTTTTGATGAAGTAGAGTTTTAAACAACTATTATTTCGTGATTTTTAGCAAAATTCTTTAATCACGCTAATAAAACTCAATAATGAGAAAAGTTTAATACAAAAACAACGTTAAATTCAATCTCTCTCAGGATGTTATCTCTTAAAAACTTAAGACTTAGAAAACCAGAAAACTCTGAAATAGAAAGACGACTTTTAGAATCAAGTCATAACTTTTAAAAGTTCAATTAGCATAAACACAGCAATTGTGCAGTGAAAACGAACCCATTTCAATAAATTAGTGATTCTTAAGTGTTTAGTAAAACTACTTTTTTTTGTAACAACATCAAGTACTAAACTTAAGTATTGCTACATTGTCGTCTTTCTATTCCATTGTTTTCTGGTTATCACTGTTATATATTACCTTAGTTAAGATTGCTAAAAATTAAGCTATTTAAAAAAACATATTTTTCAATGACAATGGTTTACGTAAAAGTTACGCAGTACATTTTATAATAGCAAATTCAGTCGCTATTGGCAGAAAGTCCAATAGATAATTTGGCATTCAACAATTACAGGACACTAATTTGTGTACATATCTTTTCCTTGTCTTGGCTTGGGACGGATGGAAGGTCAGCCACAACAATTCTCATAATTTTCTCTTCCACAATGCTGCTGATCCTTGCATTTTTATCTTTTTAATTTGTCAAATAATATAGGTTATACTTTTTTTTAAAATTTGGCCTCGTTAATAATTAAATAAAATCCGAAATATCGTAAATTGTCTAAAACAGTGTTAATAAAAATTTAAATTAAAGTTTTAAAGTTCTATGCTCCAAAAGAATATTCTCTCTTCGTGATTTCCGAACTTGTGTGGAATGCGGTTAATTATCCTGAGTTCATAAAACTTAAAGATTTTTTGTAAATTTTGTCAGAAACCAAAGGATTTTTTCCTATTGGATATCAGGAGAAAACTAAAAGGTTGAGTAAAGGACAAAATAATTATTTGTATCTTAAAAGTTATCCATTACGCAGACAGAAGAGATTTAAGTTTCACGGTTCAACCAAACAATGATTGACAGCATACTTCGAAGTTTCATGAGATGGATAGGAAAGTTATTAGATTGATGATTAGGAAAAAGTTAAATAGATGGATAGGAAAATAGGGAGATAGATGGATAGGAAAATAGGTAGATAGATGGATAGGAAAATAGGTTGATAGATGGATAGGAAAAAAAGTTGATAGATGGATAGGAAAATAGGTTGATAGATGGATAGGAAAATTTCTAGTCAGATACAGTTTAACCCAGATATCGAAAGAATTTGTAAAAAGTTTTCTATTTGAATAATTATACGGAGCTCTTTAAAACCGTCCCGTTCTGCCTGTCTGTGTGTGTTCTGTACAGCTTGCTCTAGCTCCTTGAAAATCGGTCCGGTTTTTGAAATGTACCGGAGATTCCAGTAATTTATTCAATTACTGAGATTTAGGTTTAAAGTATAAAACCTATTGAAATTGTACTGTCAAGACGACATTTTATAATATTTATATAGATGAATAAAATAAAATTAGAGATGATGGCTAAGGAATAGTTAGATGGATAGGGATATAGTTGAATAGTTTGATAGATAGATAAGGATATAGTTGAATAGTTAGATAGATAGATAGGGATATAGTTGAATAGTTAGATAGATAGATAGGGATATAGTTGAAGAGTTAGATAGATAGATAGGGATATATTTGAATAGTTAAATAGATAGATAGGGATATAGTTGAATAGTTAGATAGATAAATAGGGATATATTTGAATAGTTAAATAGATAAATAGGGATATAGTTGAATAGTTAAATAGATGGATAGGGATATAGTTGAATAGTTAGATAGATGGATAGGGATATAGTTGAATAGTTAAATAGATAAATAGGGATATGGTTGAATAGTTAAATAGATGGATAGGGATATAGTTGAATATTTAGATAGATGGATAGGGATGTAGTTGAATAGTTAGATAGATAAATAGGGATATAGTTGAATAGTTAGATAGATAGATAGGGATATAGTGAAATAGTTAGATAGATAGATAGGGATATAGTGAAATAGTAAGATAGATAGATAGTGATATAGTTGAATACTTAGATAGATAGATAGGAAAATAATTTAAGCTGTCCTTATTCTAGATGTTAACCAATGTTCATTGTATCACGGAACATAATAATCACGGTTCATTTGCACAGTATGTTCTAGACTGCAGTACAGTTGGTACAGGCACAGTGTACACTGTACAGTTAATACTTGTTCTTACAAGTAAACCGAGAAGTAAGTATGTTCTAGACTGCAGTACAGTCGGTACATGTACACTGTACACTGTACAGTTTGTACTTCTGAGCCCAAAACTTAACACAGGGTATCGTTAATAAAACCAGTTTTAAAACCCGGGTTTCATGAATAAGGTTAGACAGTTTTGTGAATATCAATATTTTTGTTATGAAATATTATTTAATTCAGTTTGTTTATATTCTCCATTTTTTAAGCGTTAAGACCCCAAAAAGGAAACTCCGCTAACGGAAATTATTTTAGAAATCATTAACAATGCCAGGTATTAACTTGACCTTATCGATATATCGAAAAATACCCGCAAACATCAAACAAAAACATCAAACCCATCTAAAAACACCAACATACATAAAATTCTATATATTATCTAACAAATAAGCGGGGGAAAAACAAAAGACAACATTTACAAACATCAAATTGCATTAAAAAATCTTTTTTTCTATTTTACATCCGTTCGTTCTTTTTTTCAACCGTAAATTTATTTTTATTATCGGCTATTTCTCTTATAAATGATTTAAAAACTTAACTATTTTTGCTGTTCTTTATCGGACTCTTCCGTTACTTTGTAAACTTCCGTTATTTTGTAATCTTCCGTTATTTAATGTAAACTTCCGTTATTTTGTAAACTTCCGTTATTTTGTAAACTTCCGTTATTTTGTAAACTTCCGTTATTTTGTAAACTTCCGTTATTTTGCAAACTTCCGTTATTTTGTAAACTTCCTTTTCGTTTACTGAACGTTGCCCATCCATAGTTAGCGCTGGTTAGTGATGTTCCATGCATCGAAGGGAATGCCCGATTTACTACGGTACCCTTTAAACTTTTGACTAATCAAGGGTCACGGGGACTTCTTCTTATTTGTGAAACGCTTTTAATTAGTTTGTAAATAAGAAAAAAATTCGCAGAAAATAAACTTTTGAATTTGAGTTTTTGAAAACAGCATTGAACATAGAATATTGGGGATGATTTTTTTAGAAATATGGTCATCTACATTGAGTTCACACTTTACGCTAGCGTAGTTTTCAGGCGATTTGAACACATTTATAAAGATAAATACTGCCCTCGTTGATCAGTCAAAGGCTTGTTGTAAATCAGACTGTCCCCTCTTTGCAAAGAGGATTACTAGAAATTACGCTTACAGTCCCTTTAATGGTACAGGGTGTCCCAATAAACATGGGAATTCAGTGACGAATTCTATATCGTCTTTTTAAATAATTCTTTGATTTAGAATAGTGATACCTACTGAAAAGCTGTAATCTGTAAGAGTTTCGTCTGCTATGTTCACATTTTGTTTGTTTATGTTTTGACTGCATACGGTTGTACTTTGTAAAACAAGAAAATTGCAGTATACAAACAGAGTAAACTTGTCCGTCTTCTCTGTTCATCTTGCGGAGACATTATAGACACATCTTTACAGTCTCTTACCCTTTTCATAAAATAAACTCTAGCAGACATAATAATATTATGGCTTTTGAAATTAGGTATTACAGTGCTAATTCATAACAAAGACGATATCGAATTCGTCACTGAATTCCCATGTTTTTTGGGACACCCTGTAGTTAAGTATGCATAGATAATTATATAATTAGATAATATTGTCTGGTTTATTAGGTTGTAAATGTAAAGTGTACAGTGTACGCTCTAATCATGGCCCTAGGGTTCTGCACATATAAGCACTGTAGTAAAGGGTGTCCTAATCACACAACCTTATATTATAACAGAAAACTAGCTTGAGAACCTAGTGTTGCCCACTGCCCAGGGTAGTCATAGTTAGTCCGATCCTTTACCCGCGCGCTGTCTTAAATTACGATTTTAGCTTTTTTTCCGCTGTAACAGTAGAACCACTTAATTTAGCATCTCGAAACCAAGCGAAGAACATTACCGTGATTCTCTCGAGTTACCATATAAAAATTGAGGCAAATCGGTGCTGGGGTTTCTAGTTATGATCGGACAAACAAACAGACAGACAGAGATTACAACTTTTAGATACTCCATTTGCACAAATTACTGTATTTCTTGTTTATTCTTAATTAGCTCCGCAAATACAATTGAATTCATACAAAGTGTTCACCGTAATGTTTACAAATGAAAATAGTTTTAAAAATTTAAATTTTTAACAATTCTGTGTTCTTCTTTTTTCATAACGTCATAAATAATAGGCGTTGGGAAAATGTCTTTCTCTAATCTGTGCGAAGAGTGTTGAATGTTCGATTTTTAAGTCTTTTGTGTAAAAGAGATTTTTTGAATACCCTATTCATTGTCTAATCAAACCCCTTGGGACCCTTATAACCTTAGGTGAGAAAAAGAAAAGGGGGGAATTATTCATTTATTACTTTATATTCACATAAATATATTCTCTGGTATTCTTGCTCTTTGGTTTCCTTGTTCTCTAGTTTCCTCGTTCTCTGGTTTTCTTGTTCTCTGGTTTCCCTGTTCTCTGGTTTTCTTGTTCTCTGGTTTTCCTTGTTCTCTGGTTTCCTTGTTCTCTGGTTTTCCTTGTTCTCTAATTTCCTTGTTCTCTAATTTCCCTGTTCTCTGGTATTCTTTTTCCTAGTTTCCTTGTTCTTTAGTTTCCTTGTTCTCTAGTTTCCTTGTTCTCTAATTTCCCTGTTCTCTGGTTTCCTTGTTCTCTGTTTTCCTTGTTCTCTAGTTTCATTGTTCTCTAGTCTCCTTGTTCTCTCGTTTTCATTTTCTCTGGTTTCCTTGTTCTCTAGTTTGTTCTTATTTCGAAGCGTTAAGGTTCCCAATGTGTTTGTCTGGCTCTCAAATTTCTCTTTACTTTATGTTTTCTAGGTTTTGTTCTTTCCTTCTTTCTTAACTCGTTCTCTTTTCGTTGTTCTCTGGTTTCCTTGTGCTTTTTCTTTTTTAATTTAAGTTCTCTTGTCTCCGTGTTCTCTTTTTCCTTTTCCCCTATGTTCTCTGGTTTCCTTGTCTCTGGTATAACTGGACTCGGATATATTCAGTCTAAGACTAAACTCCTATCTGTAAACATGCAACCAGATATTGACAGACAGACAGACAAACACATACAAACATCATTATAGATAAAAATACTTTACGATCGACAAGTAAGATTTATAGGATTTAAAATCAGAGAAAAGAATGAAACATTATAGGAGAAATATTTGGAATAGATAAGATTTTTTAAATGACAGTTTAGTAGAAAAAAGTAAAATCGTTCCGTTAAAGTAAATTATTTAATCGTTCAAGGCATTAAATCAATGGCATAAATTTCTGCCTGGATTCGGAGGCTAAAATTTAAAATTTTAATGAAATAAGTCTAAATTGAAACCGAAAAGTTAATCTAACTTTTATTTCTGTTGTGAACCGACTGCGTAGCTCAACGGACATAATTGGACAAGGTAAATCATATTAGTAGGGACAAGGAGAATACAAGGTAGGGCAACACGATACAGAAAAGGTAGAGCAAGATAATAAAGGATAAGGTAGGACATGGTAGAAGAATTAGGACTATTTAGTACAAGGTTAGGACAAGGTAGGACAATGTGGGACAATGTAGGACAAGTTAGGACAATGTAGACAAAATAAGGAGAAGTAAAGACAAGGTAGGACAATGTAGACAAAGTAAGGAGAAGTAAAGACAAGGTAAGGACAATGTAGACAAAATAAGGAGAAGTAAAGACAAGGTAGGACAATGTAGGACAAGGTAGGACAATGTGGGACTATGTAGGACAAGGTAGGACAATGTAGACAAAATAAGGAGAAGTAAAGACAAGGTAGGACAATGTAGACAAAATAGGGAGAAGTAAAGACAAGGTAGGACAATGTGGGACAAGGTAGGACAATGTAGGACTATGTAGGACAAGGTAGGACAATGTAGACAAAATAAGGATAAGTAAAGACAAGGTAGGACAATATAGGACAAGGTAGGACAATCTAGACAAAATAAGGATAAGTAAAGACAAGGTAGGACAATATAGGACAAGGTAGGACAATGTGGGACAATGTAGGACAAGGTAGGACAATGAAGACAAAATAAGGATAAGTAAAGACAAGGTAGGACAATATAGGAAAATGTGGGACAAGTTAGGACAATGTAGGGAAAGGTGGGACAATGTAGACAAAATAAGGAGAAGTAAAGACAAGGTAAGGACAATGTGGGACAATTTAGGACAAGGTAGGACAATGTTGGACAATTTATGACAAGGTAGGACAATGTGGGAAAATTTAGGACAAGGTAAGGACAATGTGGGACAATTAAGGACAAGGTAGGACAATGTGGGACAATTTAGGACAAGGTAGGACAATGTACACAAAATAAGGAGAAGTAAAGACAAGGTAGGACAATGTGGGACAATGTAGGACAAGTTAGGACAATGTGGGACAATTTAGGGAAAGTTAGAACTAATTAGGATTTAATAAGAGAAGGCAGGACACGGTCTAAAAAGGATAGACAAAATGGGGAAAGGTGTTTACAGATGAGGTGAACGTACCAAATGGATTATGAAAAATTTATCAGACAGAAGGACAAGCTTTAATAAGCAAGGATAAGATAGAACAAGATTGGACAATATAGGACAAAATAAAACAAGCTAGTACAAGTTAGAACAAGCTAGGACAAACTAGGACAAGCTAAAACAAGCTAGGACAAGCTATGAAAAACTAGGAAAAGCTAGGACAAAGTATAACAAGCTAGGACAAGCTATGACAAGCTAGAACAAGCTAAAACAAGCTAGGACAAGCCATGAAAAACTAGGACAAACTATAACAAGCTAGGACAAGCTAAAACCAGCTATGACAAGCTATGACAAGCTAGCACACACCAGAACAAGCTCGAACAATCTATGACAAGCTATGGAAACAAGCCAGAACAAGCCAGAACAAGCTAGAACAAGCTAGAACAAGCTAGAACAATCTAAGACAAGCTATGCAGACAAGCTAGAACAAGCCAGAACAAGCTAGAACAAGCTAGAACAAGCTATGCAGACAAGCTAGAACAAGCTAGAACAATCTATGACAAGCTATGGAAACAAGCCAGAACAAGCCAGAACAAGCTAGAACAATCTATGACAAGCTATGGAAACAAGCCAGAACAAGCCAGAACAAGCTAGAACAATCTATGACAAGCTATGGAAACAAGCCAGAACAAGCCAGAACAAGCTAGAACAATCTATGACAAGCTATGGAAACAAGCCAGAACAAGCCAGAACAAGCTAGAACAATCTATGACAAGCTATGGAAACAAGCCAGAACAAGCCAGAACAAGCTAGAACAATCTATGACAAGCTATGGAAACAAGCCAGAACAAGCCAGAACAAGCTAGAACAATCTATGACAAGCTATGGAAACAAGCCAGAACAAGCCAGAACAAGCTAGAACAATCTATGACAAGCTATGGAAACAAGCCAGAACAAGCCAGAACAAGCTAGAACAAGCTAGAACAAGCTAGAACAAGCTAGAACAAGCTAGAACAATCTAGGACAAGCTAGAACAATCTAGGACAAGCTATGCAGACAAGCTAGAACAATCTAGGACAAGCTATGCAGACAAGCTAGAACAATCTAGGACAAGCTATGCAGACAAGCTAGAACAATCTAGGACAAGCTATGCAGACAAGCTAGAACAATCTAGGACAAGCTATGCAGACAAGCTAGAACAATCTAGGACAAGCTATGCAGACAAGCTAGAACAATCTAGGACAAGCTATGCAGACAAGCTAGAACAATCTAGGACAAGCTATGCAGACAAGCTAGAACAATCTAGGACAAGCTATGCAGACAAGCTAGAACAATCTAGGACAAGCTATGCAGACAAGCTAGAACAAACCAGAACAAGCTAGAACAATCTAGAACAAGTAGAATAGGATATGGAAGGGAAAACACGGTAGGGCATGGCAGAATTGATGCGTCAAGGTAAGAGAAGAAAATAATGAAAGAAAAAAACATCAAAAAAGAAAAAATATGATTAATTAAGAAATGCAGGAAAATGTAAATTTCTACATTGAGACCGTTAAGAAAGGCAACATCGTTAAATGTTAACTCGGTTCTTTCAGATCTAAATTTGTCTTCAAAATGAAAGCTCTAATTTTAGATTTACATAAGAACCTGAAAAAGTGAGTATCTATATAAATAAAGTAGTAATCTCTGTTTGTTTGTATGTTCAATCATAACTACTCATTTGCCTCAAATTGTGATTGGGGAACTCGGGAGAACCAGGGGAATGTTCTTAGCTTGGTTTTCAGATTCTGTTTCTCCAGGTTTGTTTGAAAAACTACGCCAAAACGACAAATAAAAGAAAACTGCAATAGTCATTGATTATCTGAAGTCAAATTCGGATTTTTGAGATGTTTATGACGGATTGAATATCAAGAAATATTCCAAGAAATCGGAAATACAACTTTGTATTAAGAATGTTTGATCATTGCCAATATCGAAACATGAAGGAAAAGGATTTACAAATGTAAAATTAAAGATACAAAAGTGTTATCAACTTTTTGAGTAAGAACCAAAAAATATGGGAATTTTCGTTATTTTTCACTTCTGATTTTGTAATTTTCCAACTAAACTATTTCTAAATTAGTGCCATGAACATCTATATATAAAGTTGTAATCTCTGTTTGTCTATCTGTCTGTTTATTTGTCCGATAATAACTCAGGAACCCCTTGATTTGCCTCAAATTTTGATTGGGAAACTCAGGAGAACCAAGGGAATATTTTTGCTTGGTTTTGAGATTCAAACTTGAGTGGGTCGACTTAAATAGCGAAAATTTATTTCCCCGGTAAAATCGTTCAAGTGTGGGTAATCTTTTAGTAACCTGGGCAGCGCTGGGTTCACAAGTTAGTTTTTCTTTTAATCACTTCCAACTATTGACAATTACACGAAAGGAAGAACGAAGACAACATTAATTTCAACGTTTTTTGGTTCTAGCTCTGTAGTGTCAGTTTATATTTTTTAACTCATAAGTTCAAATAATATATATCTAAAATATACATATTCATATAAAAAATACATGATACAGGGCGCGTGCAGTATTTGTAGACCAAATTGAAATATCTCTAAAACTGACAAAAAAAATTTTAACCCAAATTTTTTAAAGGATGTTTCCTTGTTTTTATGAATTTGTTTATCCAATAAAATCGCCTCTTGCATCGACGACCTCTCTGGCCCGGGCTGTAAAGCGCGTACAAGGGTTCATGTATTACGTTTGCGCCTGGTATGTCCCCAAATACCTTCACCATGGAGGATGAGGGACTGTGTGGACTGTTGATGTCTTCTATTCACATCCAACCGGGCACAGGACCATATTTGTCGAGCCAGGGCCGGGGTCCAAAAATCCCAGAATTGTGAATTTGATAATCACCAGGAAAGTGTGTTTTTCCCCATGACCTCCCCTCCAGGTACACTAAGGCCTGGTGCAGTTACTGCTGGGACTACTGGACCCTGACCTCCCCTCCAGGCACACTAATGCCTGGTGCAGTTACTTCTGGGACTACTGGACCCTGAGCTCCTTTGATAAGAACTCTTGGACTGTTTTGTTGCTGTTGCTCTGAAAACCATTTTAAATCATTTTTAAGTTTTGGCCGGTTTTTCTTTTCGAATTGACGGATTTAAAAAAAAACAATTCCAACTATTTTCCAGGAATTTTTTTCCAATTTTATTATTCCATAAACCCTACCTGGGGTCATGTGAGGTCACACACCAAAATTTGGCCCGATTGGTTCAGAAGTTTTGGCGTTTATTGGACACAAACAAAGTATATACATAGAGTTAAACAAAGAAATAACCTTTACAAGAAAAAGTGTTGAAAACATTTGAATAGAGTAATATTCAGGTTTTAGTTTAAGACTATGATTTGATCAATTATTAAATTTAAAGAGAAACTGTATATTGGATATTTTGAAAGATCACGAAATCCTAGAAAGTTGGAACAATTTATATTTATCTTACTGCACAGTTATGACAAATAGCGACAACATAGTTGAACTATGAACAGCTAGTTGAACAACTTCTCGATTGCTTATTTTTAAAAGCGTTCTAAAATATTTTAACTTTTCCAGTCTTTTGATTATCCCGTAAAAGAGCTGAAAAAAATGCAATTTAGCAAATTCTAATCCCGGCATTAATTCTTGACGACTAGTAACAGTAAAGCATTGAGTATACTGTACACATATAGTACAATTTATAGAACCTTGTCTGCACTGTACAATATAAAAGAACATTTAATGTACTGTACATTACAATAGTACCTTTGTGAACTGTACTACAGACAGTAGAACTTTTAGTGAAAGATACTGGCTACTCTCTAAACCATGGACACTGGCTACTCTCTAAACCATGGAGATCAACGAGGCGTGAAGCGCCCCTCCCCGGGAAGGGTGGAGATGCATGGCGCGCGTCTGAAGCGCGGTCAGAGTTGTCATGTGACACGTGGGGATCAGGACAGTAGATTCTTTTCTGAGCTGTGCATAAAGTAGAACCTTTTGAGAATTGTATAAAACAATAGAACCTTTTGGAAAATGTACAGTACAGTAGAACCTTTTGTGAAATGTACAGTACAGTAGAACCTTTTACAGTACAGTAGAACCTTTTGTAAAATGTACAGTACAGTAGAACCTTTTGTAAAATGTACAGTACAGTAGAACCTTTTGTGAAATGTACAGTACAGTAGAACCTTTTGTAAAATGTACAGTACAGTAGAACATTTTGTAAAATGTACAGTACAGTAGACCCTTTTGTGAAATGTACAGTACAGTAGAACCTTTTGTAAAATGTACAGTACAGTAGAAACTTTTGTAAAATGTACAGTACAGCAGAACCTTTTGGAAATTGTACAATACAAAAGAGCCTTTTGTAAAATTTACAGTACAGTAGAACCTTTTGTAAAATGTACAGTACAGTAGAACCTTTTGTAAAATATACAGTACAGTAGAACCTTTTGTAAAATGTACAGTACAGTAGAACCTTTTGTGAAATGTACAGTACAGCAGAAACTTTTGTAAAATGTACAGTACAGTAGAACCTTTTGTGAAATGTACAGTACAGTAGAACCTTTTGTAAAATGTACAGTACAGTAGAACCTTTTGTGAAATGTACAGTACAGTAGAACCTTTTGTAAAATGTACAGTACAGCAGAAACTTTTGTAAAATGTAAAGTACAGTAGAACCTTTTGTGAAATGTACAGTACAGTAGAACATTTTGTAAAATGTACAGTACAGTAGAACCTTTTGTAAAATGTACAGTACAGTAGAACCTTTTGTGAAATGTACAATACAGTAGAACCTTTTGTAAAATGTACAATACAGTAGAACCTTTTGTAAAATGTACAGTACAGTAGAACCTTTTACATTAGAACCTTTTGTAAAATGTACAGTACAGTAGAACCTTTTACATTAGAACCTTTTGTAAAATGTACAGTATAGTAGAACCTTTTGGAAATTGTACAATACAATAGAACCTTTTGTGAACTGTACAGTGATAGGGTGGAGAGTAAGTTCTTTCCTAAATTTAGCCTTGTTTTATTTAATACATTGGACACCATAAACTTAACTAGTGAAACAAACAACATGGACTAAACAACAAGTTAAAACACAGCGATCTATACAGATACTAAAATTATGCATCAACTATTAAAACCGCAACGACTTTAAAGTGTCGCCTTAGTTGTCAAAGCTCCAACACTGAATATTAAGACTTTAAAAGTACAAATTTTCATTGTTAAAGGATATTTGGCAAAATCCTGATAGATTCCAGTTTGTGCCTTTTTGTTCTCAGTCAAGGCAATAAGGAAGAAGGAAATTACAATTTATCTAAACGGCTGCAGCGTAAAACAGATAAAAATGGATTTTACGACATTGTGGCTTAGCTCTAGCTATAGACAGGGTTTACCTCAATCTTTAGAGAAAGATGACCTTACAGATTTTATTCATTCTTATTTCGCATTTTCACTAAAATTATAAGAGGAAGAGAAGATAAAATAAGACCAAAGAAGAGAAGAAAAAAAAGGAAGAAGAGGAGAAGATAAAAAAGAAGAGAAAAGAAGAGGAGAAGATAAAAAAGAAGAGGAAAGAAGACGAGAAGAGTAAAAAGAAGAGGAAATAAGAGGAGAAGAAAAAAATAAGAGGAAGGAGGAGAAGAAGAGTAAAAAACATAGTAAAGAGGAGGAGAAGGGTAAAAAGAAGAAGAAAGAGGAGGATAAGAGTAAAAAGAAGAGGAAAAAAGAAGAGAAGAGTAAAAAAGAGGACTGAAGAGAAGAGGAGTATAAAGAAAAGAATAGAAAAGAAGAAGAGTAAAAAGAAGAGGAAAGGAAAAGAGAAAAAGAAGAGGAATGAGGAGAAAAAGAATAAAAAATAGAGGAAACAGGAGGAGGAGAGTAAAAAGAAAAGGAAAAAAGAAGAGAAGAGAAAAAAGAAGAGGAAAGAAGAGGAGAAGAGTAAAAAAAAATTGTGAAATAGAAAAGCTTGATATTAACGTTCCTCAATTATTCAATCAAAAATCAATAAAAAATATTTACCTTATAAGTATTTTTTATTTATTTATTTATTTATTTCTAGGAAATCTAATAAAAAAATTTGTGTCGGAAAATTTTTATCTGATCTCCGCAGTGTACAAACATTTGTATCTTTATTTTTTTTTAAAGTAAAGCAATGCAAAATATTAATATTTTTTCTCTAATTTATTAGCCTAATACCGGGTTCAGGATATATCTCGTATAAAGCGTGATATGAAAATACTTCGATATTCGCTGCAACATGCATATTTTCTGGTATATTTTTTGAATTTCATTATTTTTGAAAAGGTTCAATTTTTAATTATCGGGTCATAATTTCTGTTTTTGGAAGTATACACAATATACACATTAAACAAAGAGTATTTTATGAAAGAATATTGAATATTGAATAAGGTCTCAATAAACAACACAACCCAATAAACAATAAAAGTAAATATATCCGTTAAGCTTAAAGTGCTTCTCTTTTCTCAAATGTGACTGGTTCTAAAATGTCCTACAGCGTGATGCCAGATTTCAGAATTTCTTGACCGTGTTACTAAATGTTTTAATCTCTCCTGCTTTATGCACGATTATTAATGATTATGGTTCAAAACTATAAATGACAATAAAATGACACAAAATATATAAAAAATATAAAAATATAAAAAATATAAAAAAGTGTGACTTCAGTATAATGGGGAACTATCCTCTAAAACTGTTGATAGCTCCATTTAACCAGAATTATATCTAGTATAATGAGAAACATCTCTTGTAAAACTGGTGAGTGGTGATAGATCCATTTAACCAGAATATATCTAGTATAATGGGAGACCAGATGGAACCAGAGGAGTTTAAATCCTACCAGGCGGCCTTTGATGCTTTTGACTGGGGACACAATGGGAAAATAAAATACAGTTCACTTCAGGTATTTATACCCCTTAAACATATAGAGAGGGATTTCTTTTATATCTTTGAAGTAAAAATACGCAATATTTTCTATAAGAGTATATACACGTAGTGTGGCAGGCATGTTCTCAATTTTCAGAAATTACAGCGAAAATCTCTCAAGTCTCAATCAATCGTCTTTTCATTGAATATTTGCAATTCTAAATAATTGCCTCTTTGTAAACTTTCGACACTGTTAGTTTTAACAGTAAGAGTTTCTAACGTTTACTGTGTCTTTAAATCTGAAGTTGCACTGTACAGTATAACAATTCATGGAATATCAAGTTAAACAAATCCAACATGTGAAAAATAACAGATATAAACTTACTTAAATTACTCGGTTTCTGATTGGCTGTTAGGTTTTTACAAACAACACTCTAATTAATTGAATTTTAACATTTCCCTGGATATCGAATGAAAATCAAAATATCTGCAGATTAACAAAAAGAGGAAATCAAGTATTTATCTCGATATCATCCATGCAGTACAAGAGCTTAAAGCTCTAAACTAGAAACTTTTGGTGTTAAATACTCATAATCCCGTTCGCTTGATCTCGATACCTACTGAGGGCACTTCTAATATGAGGATGCTTGATCTCGATACCTACTGAGGGCACTTCTAATATGAGGATGCTTGATCTCGATACCTACTGAGGGCACTTCTAATATGAGAATGCTTGATTCCTTCATTTTATTTATCCCTTCAGGACAAAATTTCACTGCAGGATATCAAATAAAGATTAAAGTAATCTGCAGATTAACAAAAGACAGAGATCAAGCGTAGATCTCGTTATCCACAATACAAGAGTTCTCAGCTTGGATCAAAGATCGTATATCCTTCTTTTTAGAACATATTGTCAACTAACGATGATAAAATCTGCAAAAAATGAATCTGAAACCCATTAAAAATTATATGTATATTATATACTATATAGGCCGCTATGCGAAGAGCTGGTCAAAACCCTACCGATGTTGAAGTTCTAGATATCATTAACAAAATAGATGATGACTCAGGGTGCCTGGATTTTCAGGTTAGAGTTTTGATCATTATTTTTCAATTTTTTAAAGCAAAAGTAGTTTTTCATTGATCCAGATACAGCTTTAATCTTTTACAGGGATATGAATACTCACCTTAAACTTTAATTTTCTAATTTATCCTTACATCTTTGAGACCTAATGTCAGAACCTTTAGATATTAAAAGTTTGAATACTTAAAGATTTGCACCATCACGTAGCTAAGATATTGGGATTTGTACCATCACGTAGCTAAGATTTTAGGATACGAAAATTAGAGTTGGAAAAAAAGCTTCTTAAAACCCGTATTTGGAAGACGTTAAATTTCTTAAGCTCTTGAATCCTAAATTAATTCTACTAAAAATGCATGGATTGTAGTGTGTGATTATATTAAATGGAATGCAAACATAACTTCAAGTGGCATGCCAAAGTTCACACATCAAGGATGAAGGAGGCATTTTTTCATTTAGCGAAAAATTAAAGAGTTCCGTTGTGAATTGAACATGCGACGTCTTAAATGATGTTCACTTGAACTAACGTCTACACGGTACGCTGCAATCCCTCCTTAATAATAAGATTGTTCATTTTTTGGTACCATATCTATACCCTGATCTCCCACCCTTTCTTGATCCATGGACCCCCCCCCCCCCCAGGTCCCTTTCCCTCTATCACTCCTGTCCTAAAGTAAGGTTGGATTATTTGAAAATCTGTGAAACTTTCAGAATTTAATTACAGTGGTGTTGAGTGTTTAGGCAATGCAAAAAGTTAGGTCAGTTCAGACTCCGCACCTTGAATACTTAATATTATAAATCTTAAAGGAACTGTTGACGTAATTTCAAATGACCATTCGTTTATATAGAGTGAAGTGGCATGTCTGATTCATATCAGTATAAACCTTAAAACCTTTGTCTGCTCTTCGACGACGAAGAAATTATTCAAATCAACGCTAAATATGATGGCGACAACGAATATGGTAACTATAGTTACCAACAATAGCATCTACAATTAAATTACGTGATCACTCACTCCATCATCCTGAATCAGCTGACAAACATCTAAGGGCACTGTTGAGAAATGCCACTCTACAAATGAAGGGACACTTGAAATTATATCAACACAGCCCCTTTAATCCTTAACAGTAAGTAAATAGAGGTTGGTGGTTAAGGATTTAAGTACACACATTTTGAAAATTGAATTGGGATGTGGGGACCTGTTTGGTTGTTGACAGGCGGTGCTAAACTTGAGAATAGTGCAGAACAAAATTTCTATAACCTTCACATTTTGCAAACGCTGCAGATATGATTGTTCAAACGTTTAATAATAAAAGTCCAGGTATTAAAAAAGAAAGGTTTGTTATATTTGTAAACAATTGACCATTTAAATATTACAACCAGTAATCATCGATAATTTTTCGACGATTTGCATTTAGTTGATATTTCATAATATTCTTTTTATTTTTTTTGATCTGATAGTTATATACTTTTGAAAACATTTATTCCTGTTTCAAGGATTTTTGATAATGAAGACGACATTTTCATATTTTCCAGAAATGTTCGAAAATCCAGCGCCGGCGAAATATTGTTTTAAAAAACAAAATCAAAAAATATATGTAATATTAACTTTAAACTAATGCGTCGAAAAATAATCGATGACTATTGGTCGTAATATCTGAATGATTTGTTTGAAATTAAATTGATTATTTTACGATCCGATTTGAATGTTGCAACTTTCTGAATTTGTATGGACGCTACGTTCTTCAGCATGAGTCGTTCTTAACAATATTCTCCAACAGATAGAACTAAGATTAGTAGCGATCAAAAGCGCTTATTTTTCGCAAACACTTCCTTTAAAAGGCCACAACCATTATGTACAAGGGTATTCAAGACACATGAGGCTGGTAATAGTAAACCCTTGAGCATTGGAAGAAATTATATTTGACATTTAGGCAAGAATATTCATAAAATTCTGGTTTAAAACAAAAAGTAGGAAAACTCAATGTCTATCACAGGGAATCTTTTCCGGCAGATACAAGATCCAGAATCAAAATAATCTATTTTGACTCGGTAGTTTTTCTGTCATTTTTCACTTCTTGAATGTTTTAGCTCAAATCTACATTTTAACTAATAAGACAGCAATTGTGCAATTTAAGATTAAAAAACGGCTTTACATTTCAGGAGATAGTGCTGATAACTTTAGAATTGTGGATCTCCTCTCTTTGTTAATCTCAAGATTAATTTAATCCTGTAAAGTGTTTAAAATTCAGCCAATCAGAGTGTTAATAGCAGAATTCGACAGCCAATCAAAAGCCGATAAATCTTATCCAATACAAAAGTTTTCAGATCAGTCTACATATTACACTTTGTCTAATTTTATCCCAAAAATTGTTTATAATCAAGTTAAAAATAATCACAGGAAGCGGTGATATCGGCAGTAACTATTGATTGAATCGACGGAACGGGTTTAAATCAGCTCCTTCCATTAAAAAATTGCCAGTTCTGGCAACACCAAAGTTGTTGCTACATCACGACATTTTGGCAACTCAGGAGCTGAAACATATACTCTTTGTATCATAATATCTAATTTTAAAATATAATTTAACTGTCTTTAAACTAAGCGGTAAACAAACTGGCACGAAGGCCACATTTCTCCAAGGTACTAATGCAAGGAAAGTTATTTCAGAGGTTACGCATTTTTTGCACTGCAGTGTACTGTCTTTGGGTGGAAAAGTAAACACAAGACGGATGGTCACAGCCTGACATGGAATCCATTCATTCTCACAAAAAGAATCTATGAAATATTCTGGTCATAGGAAACTATTATGTGAACTTTCAAAATTATAAAAATTAAATGCTTTTAACCTCCTCGGATACTGAACGAACACTGTTGCATCTAATCTTATTTACAAAGTCCGCCCAGAAAGAACTGGTTTCAACACGCACGCAGAGTATACGTGACCGCAATTTTCCTTTCATTAGTTCCTTGCATTGCTCCAATTGTTGCATGATCCGAGCCGGTACAAAATGTACTGTGTATGCATTCAGGTGTACCGTCCTGTCTGGTGTACCCATGGTTAATTTTAAACATTTTCTGCAACAAACGTAGCATGGCAAGATCATAGTAAGGCTCAACAATTTTAGATTTTCTTTTAAAGTGGCGAATTTATGGAAAATGCAATGAAATAAATTCTTTTAAATTTTCGGCATTGGTACAGGGTGTCCCAAAAAATATGGGAATTCAGTGACGAATTGGATATCGTCTTTGTTATGAATTAGCACTGTAATACCTAATTTCAAAAGCCATAATATTATTACGTCTGCTAGAGTTTATTTTATGAAAAGGGTAAAAGACTGCAAAGATGTGTCTATAATGTCTCCGCAAGATGAACAGTGAATACGGACAAGTTTACTCTGTTTGTATACTGTAATTTTCTTGTTTTACTAAGTACAACCGGTTGCAGTCAAAACATAAACAAACAAAATGTAAACATAGCAGACGAAACTCTTATAGATTACAGCTTTCTCAGTAGGTATCACTATACTAAATCAAAGAATTATTTGAAAAGACGATATCGAATTCGTCACTGAATTCCCATGTTTTTTGGGACACCCTGTATTTGTGCCTGGAGCCAAATCAACCCAACTCTTCTTCTTCGTATTATTCCCAGAAAATGTACTAAATAAAGTTATATTTTGACAAGAAGCAATCACAAATATTAAAAGCATTTCTCTTTTTAAACATTACTGACACTTGGAGCAATATGGTTTTGCGGCGTCGTACTTTTTATCACAAACAATACTAATCTAGGTTCAGGTTTAGTTAGGAAACAATACTAATCTAGGTTTAGGTTTAGGCAGGAAACAATACTAATCTAGGTTTAGGTTTATTTAAGAAACAATACTTATCTAGGTTTAGGTTTAGTTAGGAAACAATACTAATCTAGGTTTAGGTTTAGTCAGGAAACAATACTAATCTAGTGTTTTGAAATTAGGCATTTGATCTATTCCCATTTTACTATATAGAATATGTACATTTCAATTGCTACGCGCACACCCTTATGTATGCCTGGATTCTGAGTATAGCTTCAGTAAGGCCTAAACCAACCATGGACGGTGATGTAAACTTACTTTGTTTTCTTTCTTAATAGATGACATTCGTGTTAGTAATTATATGAAATCATTATAAAAATTGTTCTTATCAATGTTATATTGTTGCTATAATACTTCAATCTATTTCAGTTAAACATCCAAACTCTCTTCTACCAAGTAACACCATCTGAATAAAGAATTAAATAAAACACAGTTTATATAGTGAGAGTAGTTTGAAACCGGTCATTCTAAAGAAATCATTGCATCTAGGTTTAGGTTTAGTTAGGAAACAATATTAATCTAGGTTCAAGTTTAGTTTAAAAACATCACTAACTGAAGGTAAAGGAAAACACTAATTTATTTCTAGATTAGTTCAGATTAATCAGCTAGTGTAGTATCGTGCCATAGTCAGATTAGTTTTCTTAATTATTCAATTAGGTTTTTATATATATATGGAGGGAATATTATGTATATTTTACAAAAACATATATGTTCTAAACATTAAAAAACTTTTTAAAACTTTTGACGCAATATGTCATGAATGGCGCTTGTGGGATAAGTTAATGTTTTGCTTGAATCTATCCATCATGTTTTAGTAAACATAGAAATAGTTTACTTAAAGCTCTTAGTAAACAAACAGTGGTGTATGTATTGTCCAATCCATACACCAGCTTATCTACTGTGCTTATAAATATGGTTTGATTTGATAGAAGTAGAAGATTAGATGACATATTAGTATTATCAGATTATAAGAATAAGTGTAAAAGATAAGGATCCAAGGGTTAGAAGAATAGAAGTATAAATTAATGAAAGATCACTTTTAATTTAAAAGGACTGTAATCTGTAAGCCTTTAATTTCAAGTGACCCTTCATGCAAATATGACAATGCCCGATAAACACTATTACCCTTCAAAGCTTTGTCCGATCAAGTATGAATTAGATATCCATGTTTTTGTTGATCTGTTTATTTTCATTTGTGGTTTCTCAGCAAAAGTGACTTGCGTATTTCTTGCATATAAGAAACAATCGAGAGTTTTATAGAAAAAAAAACACTTTTCGAGTTAAGGTTAAGGTTTCCAGGGTACCGTTGTACGTCGGGCATTGTTCCCTTTCCATCAATGGTCGCTTGAAAATTGAAATTATGTAAAAAACGTCACCTTTCCCTGAGGGAGGGATGGCTGCTCTCAGGGTTTTGGAATTGCTCCCAGGGTTTTGGAGTACCCCCAGGATTTTAGAGTTGTTCCCAGGGTTTTGGCAAAAATAAAAATAATTTGTTATTTTTTACAAAGGAATGCCATTTACTCTTAGACAAATTAGAATCAATGAAAATTTATCTGAGAGAAAATGATAATTTTTTAATGGCACCAATCAATTTAAGATTATTTTAGGCGAATAATTAAATTTTTCTGAAAAAAACTGAAAAAAAAGATTTTTTCTCTACATTTACCAAAAATCTTTAAAGTATAAGCTAAAATAAATGTCGTCATTTTTTAATCTAAACTATATGATCGCCACAGGCTACTAGGACTGAAATTTGCGATTTTTACCCTGCAAATATCTGAACAAAGACAGTAAAAAAGAGGTAGCAGAGCTTTTTTTTCAATTTTAGGTTTTAAAGTACCGTTTTTAAAGGATTTGTCATAAAATATCGGATGAATTTTCACAATTTAGTCCAAAACCCTGGGAGCAATTCCAAAACCCTGAGAGCAGTCACCCCTCCTCCCTCCTTCAACCCCTGGGTACGATCACAATTAGGAATATCGTTTAAAGGTTGAATTATTCTGCAGATTAACAAAAGATCTAGATCAAGCATTGATCTAGATCTACAAAATACATGAGTTCCCATGACTCAAGAAATAAAAATACTTGAAAAGTTAGATAAAAATTGATCAGGAGAAGACCAAACGTCTAAATTGAAATTACTTTATACTATTTTCTAGTTTGAAGGGACCTTAACTTTATCCAAGTTTTCAGTAATTTCATTAGAGATGCAGGGTAGGGTAGGGTGCAGAAAAAAAACAGCAAGATTGTCAGGAAAAAATAAAGATATAAATACATAAGAAACAGAACGTATTTAAATCAGATTTAATGAGTTACTAGAAGCCGTTGAACAACCTACCGCTGTTTCAAAGCCTTAATTGCCGATTCACTCTCCAATTAAATACCTAAATCCTCATGAATCTTTAACTTTGAATAGGTGATTTAGGATTTGAACCGGTGGTAAGAAGCTCAGCGACCTCTCCAAATCATAAAACTAGATCCCCTAATAGGGATTTTACAGCAACAAGATGCATGAAGATGATTATATTATGTGATACTGGATGCACTAAAGATGGGATTAAGTAACTTTTATATTTTCTTTGCTTGATGCGGCATCATTCACAAATATAAAAGTATAACAGAATACTACTAGTCTCGGGGTTTCCAAAATATGGTCTACCATTTTTGCACTTTCAAAATTGGCGCAGATATTGAGAGTTTTGTCCAGATTCCAACTTATTAAAACCCAACAAAATTGTGAATCTCTAGGTATAATGTATGAAAATCAAATTTTGGAAAACTCATTAGACTTACAAACTTTTTTTTAATGCTGCACACTTTGTTAAATATTAATAGCGTAAACCAGAGACGACTTTAAAGTCGTCTCTTTCTTTCCATGTTTATTGGACACCCTGTCTATAGTCTTCATCAAAATAAGGAAGGAAAAAGACTGAACCTCAATGATAAGAGAAACTACATGAAGAATTTGAATGCATGAATGGTTTCTGTTTCCTGTTTGCAATTTGTCTTATTATCTTTTCCTCTCTCCAAACTTCCGGTTTCCAAAAAAGGGTAGAGTAATGGACATATAATAAACACAGAGTTCTCAGTGTACACAATTCACATTACATTCACGTACAATGGTTTTACCAGGGAGTAAGGAATAGAAGGGAGATACAACTGACGCGGTTCGCCCTACCATATGATTATACATGCTTTGCAGACGGGTACTCTATTTGTATAAGAAATATACAGAATAGGTTATTGTCTACGCGGTAATTGTGCATCAGACAAATATTTCTTATTCAAATGAAGTATCGTTTGCAAAGCATGTATAATCTATGGTAAGGCGAACCGCGTCAGTTGTATCTCCCTTCTATTCCGGTGTCGTATCGTTTGCACTAATGATTGATCGGACTAACGTAAATTCGCACTAACGTTCATTCGGACTAACGTTTTAATTGAGGGTTAGGTTAGGACAATTTCTGGGCCGACCGCTGCGGCTAGGACAGGCTAGGGGGCCGGGTGCTGCAGCCACAAGTGTAACTGATCAGCTGATTTTAGTGCAAAAGTACGTTAGTTCAATCGGACATTAGTGCAAACGATATAGCATCTTTATTCCTTACTCCCTGGGTTTTACCCACAAAGGATAAGACTTCGGGGACTGTACGAAATTTATTACGTCTTTTTTCTTACATGGTTTCCTGCAATTGTTAACTTATTTATTACTTCTCAAAATCATTTAATACAGCATTTAAAAAATTAGAAGGCATCGATCAAATGAAACCTTTAAATCACTAAACTTGCAAGTTGCAGGTCGTCAATAAAGTCTCTTAGTTTCAGCAGAGAAAAAAGGAAGGATCTAATTTAAAGAAACAAATAAAATCACATTTATAGATTGGTATTGAAAATTAAAAACTTGATGAAATTAGTTTCTCGTAAAGCATTCTGAAAAATTATTCACAAATGAATTAGATAGTTTGATTGTTTATAGTCATGGTTAAGTAAAAAAAAAACATATATATTAAGTAGATAAAGTGAGGTATATTAAGTAGATAAAGTGAGGTATATTAAGTAGATAAAGTGAGGTATATTAAGTAGATAAAGTGACGTAAAATCAAAGGCCAATGTTGTTGCGACACTTTAAAGTCGACCAAGTCTTGAAACTTTCATGGCACAAAGAATCAATGTAATTATTCTTTATCTCATCTAATCTAATAACTCAGTTTCTTGCTGAAAATATTAACAATATGAACATAAATTCATGCCAGCTCTTTGTTCATCTTCATCTAGATTTAGCTATATAAGTTCAGTGCCTTTTCCTTTCATAATAAAACTTAAATTCTCTCATGTTCACATATCTCACCAGTATATATATATATATATAGGGGAGTAGTAGATATATCATATTTTACATAAATATTTAATTTTTATTCCAAGCATATGTTCTTGTTCCTTCGTCCATCCTCACAAACACAAAAAGTGTGTGAAAGATTAAAAAAAGGAAAATTTGGAAGACACACACAGTGAGAATCAGAAAACTGGAATAGGAAGACGACATTAAAACAACAATCTAGTGGATTTGATGTTGTTACAAAGCAAAAGGTTTTACTGGAAACTTATTAAATCATTTATTCCGTAAAATGGGTCTATTTCCACCTGCACAATTGCTGTGTTTCATGTTTATTTGACTATTAAAAATCATATAAAACGTATAACTGAAAGTAGTTTTCTTGTTCCAGATTCTCATTGTATTTTGGTAATTCTATCAGATTTCTCTGTAAATAAGAATAAACACTAAGCACAGGTGGCTTGTTTTGCTTTGCCTCGGAGTTCAGAGGGGGCACCTTCCTTTACCCGTTTGGGGGGCACCTTCCTTTACCCGTGGGCGCGGGGGAGGGGGTCTCGAGTTTTCATACAAGTAGTACAAGTGGGAAATAGTTCAATCGTTAGGTAATAGGTAATAAGTAAAACCTTTAAATCTTGTAATTCTGTTAAAATAATTTTAAAGATGTTGTATTAATCTTTTATACAAAGCTTAATTAATTGTCAAAAAAAAGCATCGATATATCTTAATCCTGGAGCTTTCCTGGTTTTAATTTTCTGAAAGTGCAGATATGGTGAAAGATGAATTTATGTTTACTTTATTTTCATCCTATCCCCCCCTCTCTATCTTTTGCATTTACAACACCCCCCCCCCCATTTTTATTTTGCATTTACTATACCCCCCCCCTCTCCAATACCCGGGAGACTTTATAAAACACTTTTTGTGCATATTATTAATTATGTATAAACTATGTTATAATAACATGTCAAAAACATCAGAAACATATTGAACATTTTTTAAACTTTGAACATTTTCGAATGATTCTAAATTACTTTTCAAAGTTTAACATATTTGTTTGATTTTCATGCATAAATTAGCTACGGGTTTAATCGCAAAGGATGAGATTTCAAAGACGACCTTTAGAGCAGAGGTTAAATTGCAAAGATTTTTAATTTTTTAGAAACATTATCTGCTAACTACGAAAATACTGAATTTATTCTTGCCAAGGTGTAAAGTGCAAGCTACGCGTAAATATGTGAATTACTCTGCAGTACAATATCAACAATCTATTTTTTATGTAAAATTCTGAAAAAATATTTTATTTGAAAATATTTAGGAATTCTGCTATATCATGACGGAACAGAATAAGCAGGCAGATCAAGGTGAGTATATAATTAAGTAAAAGAACTCAGCACTTGACACAATCTTTAATTAACATTAGATATTTCAAATTATAAATTCTGTTTGATCAAATAGTCTAAGTTTGAAATATAAATTATTTACAAAATCAGGTTGTAAAGCATATGGATTAGAAAATTCAAGGTACTCGTGCAAGGAAAGTTAATTGCAGTCACGTATACTCTGCGTACATATTGAAACCAGTTCTCTCAGGGCGGACTTTGTAAACAAGAATAGATGCATCAGTGTTCGTTCAGTATACGAGGAGGTTAAAGGCATTTAATTTTGAAAACTTTGAAAATTCACATAATAGTTTCCTATGACCAGAATATTTCATAGATTATTTTTGTGAAAATGGATTCCATGTCAGACTGTGACCATCCGCCTTGTGTTTACTTTTCCACCTAAAGACAGTACACTGCAGTACAAAAAATTCGTACACCTCTGAAATAAATTTCCTTGCATTATTACCTTGAGAAAATTGGAGTTTCTGGCGAGAGGTTCTAGTTTTCCTTTTATCGATAAACTTCAAATGTCAGAAATTATTATGGTCATAAAGGAATTAAGTCTTTGCCACAAACTCAAATTTTGTAATTCCTTGTTATTGAACCATGTACCAGTACACCGGTTCAGCCACTTATCTTGTGCGCCATTCAAATTTTAAAAATCCGTCATCGGTTGTTGAATAGATTTAGTTTTTAACGATATCATTGTGAATAGTTTATAGAACTTATATAATGCTGTTGAAAATACTGTTTAGAAACTGGATACAAAGAAACCTTCAGAGTATTCAGTAAAGATGAGGAGGGTTGTATTCCAGCAGAGGAAATCAAGTAAGTTATTGGAGGAGGAGGAGGACGAGGAGAGAAAAGTTTTAATTTCTGGTTCCTTTAAAACCAGGAACTTTTGTGCATGGCGTATGTCGTATCTTGAATGATTAATCTTAATATTCAATGTGAGCACTTTTAAATTTGGGGGAAAATGCTTAATCCTTTAGTAAAAGTTATCCCTACAGGGTATTACCACTACGGGAAATATAAAGATGAATTAAATGAATCCGCAGGTCTGCATATTAACTTAAAGATAAATTCTTGATACAGAGGTTCACAAAACAAAGTTCAAACTCCAGTTGACATAAAACGCAAAACAGAAAAGAACAGAAAAGAATTTATGATACAACAGATATATAATATACTAGCTGAAGGACCCGGCGTTGCCTGTGGCAAAAAAAATTTGAAAAAAATTGAAGAAAAAATCTAATTTTTTTAGCCTTTAACACCCCCCCCCCCCCGGGCACCCCTGAGTGTCCACAAAAAAATGTTATCCCATTTGGTCCAGCCGTATGGCCGGCTATACGCAACATATATATATATAAATACGAATGTTTTGTTTTATTATATAGACATATGTATGTTTTAGATTTGTGTTGATGCATTTACCGGGAAAAATCACATACAGGTAAATATAATCTATTTGAATAAAATTTAAAACATTCAGTGTTTTTATAAGAAATGTTCAGATCCTCTCAGTAAGTGTCTTAAAGGTTCTGAAACCAGAAGGTGGACAAGTATAAATTATGTTTTCTGAATTTCAATGCATCCCGCCGTATAATTTATTGAACTGAACGAATCAAAGATATTAGATATTATTATATTAGATATTAGACATTTCAAACTACGATTTTCTTTAAATCAGATAATTTAATCAAAGATTTTCACCATCAGATTGCAAAGATATAGGTATTAGAACTTTAGACCTTGGGCAAAGACTCAATTTCTTTATCATAGTCCTTAAAAAACTTGTATATGCTAATTAATGTAAAAACATTTTTTACAAAATCAAAAAAAAAAAAATAATTAAATAAATTCAATGAATTTTGGCGCACCTTTATTTACTCAAATCGACGTTTTATGATGAAATTGAGACAAAACGACCTGCCTTAACTTTCGAACGCTGACCCATTTTTATTAAAAATTGAAAGAAAAATTTAAGATTTTCTTTTCTTAGGTTCATTTAAATTAACAATTTTTTCTGCGTTTAGATATACTACACGGTGGACTAAGCCAGTGGGGTCGGTCAAATAGGCCTAAGATTAGGCCGGGTACTGTAAAAAGTCTAAACGCGCCATGGGAGTTGTCTTTGTTAGCCCTCCGACCCCTGTTGTATGTTAGTCTGGTTAGAGCGACGTACTGTACCATAGGATCGGGTCAGTACACGCTGTTATCTGGCAGGCCGGTACAAAATGGGCAGGTCCTGTTCGAATTAAAATTTACTACTGCCCAGAGTGATTAAGATCAATCCTCATTTTATTCCAAGAATATTTTCAATTCATTCAAAGTACACGCTTAGGATCATTTTGAGAAAAGAAATTTTTTATAATTTTATTTTTACTTGAAAAAGCACAAGTTTTAAATATCTCTAAATAAAAATAAAAAAAGAAAAGGTTTGGTGGGTCGTTAGATTTCTTGACCTTACCTCAATACTTTAACATCACAAACATCACAAAAGGGACCCTTCCCAAAATTTTAGACGAATTTGAACCTGCAGTATAAGTAAAAAAATGTTGAATTGAATTGTGGGAGCAACACTGATTATCGACAAATCAATATGTTGCTTTTTTCCTACCACTATAAAATATCATCAAAAATAATATTTCTCTTTAAAAGAATAAGTTTTTAAGCGTAATATTATATCTATTCCAACTTTAAACTTTAATAAATTTTCCATGTTAATACACACATTTCATTGGCGTTTACACTTTGTTTAAAAGATCTCAATTTTTCATAAAATCTAACAGGAATTCATTTATAATTCAGAAAAGGCGCAATAAAAAGTATTTAATAGAAAATAAATTGCAAAAAAAGGAAGAAAAACAAATATTTTTTAGAGAAATAGATGAGATGATAAAGACTGTGGATAAAAACGAAGATGGTAAAATCAGCTACTCGGAGTTTAGGGTAATAGTTTAGGGTAATTCAGGAATTCTATTTCTATTTAACCTGCAGTGAGAACAAAAAAAACTCTGGAATAGAAAGTGACATTAAAACCAAATAGATAATCAAGTACAATAGTTGGCAAGAGGGAAAAGGACCAATCATTATACACGACGTCACAAGTGTCGAATGTAACAAGGAAGACGACAGTTTACCTACATTTATATATGCCAGATATATACATATATATTTTTAATTAATTTAATCATTAAAACACCTTTTCTTGATGCCTGCATTTCCCATGCGGATCGAAGGCTTTAACCTCAGTAAAACATTTTTAAAAGACTTCCCCGAATATACCATTAAACATTTCATGTTTGATGTTTTAAGTTAAAATGTAACGTTATCTATTCAAATTAAAATGTTAGAACGTAATTCACAATATCAGTTTCAACATGTTTATTTAGTCAAGAGGGCATTAAAAAAAAGTGTAAAAAAAGAAAATAAAGAACACAAAAAAATCTAGAATTCTAACTGCTATTAATAATTTTGTCAGACACATTGCATACAACTAAATTGACACTTGTGACGTAGATACAGAGTGTACGCATTCTATAACGTTGTCACTTATTGTACTTGATAATCTATTTGATTAAAACAACCCTCAAAATGTATTTGATGTTGTTGTTACAAAGCAAAAAGGGTTAATAGACGCTTAAAAATCAGCTATAAAGTGAAATGATCTGTCTACATTTCACATTTGCTGTCTCTCATTTACATCAGACTATCTAAAATAATAATTTGAGTCTTAAAGTCGTCTTCCTATTACAAAAATTTCTGGTACTCAGTGTATTAACAGTTTGTTTTGAACGGGGTCTTATAGTTATCCCATACAAGATGAGATTTATAGTATTGCACTGGCTTTTTCATTAATCCATTAGTAATTATAAATTAAATTAATTATAAATTATAAATGTAAAAGTCTTGGTTTAACCTTTAAATCGTGCTTTCTAATGAGCTCCTGTATTTCTATTTTATCATATTTAGCATATTTTTATCAATTCTGAATGAACTAACATTCCAATGTTTTTATCCAGTGACATTTCCCATTTCCCGATATATAAGTTTTCTATAAATTGAACAAACAAATAAAATTCTTTGTTTTGCCCATCCCCCCTTCCCTCCACCCCCNTGATACTTTTCAATACAAGTACTACATCACATTGATAATAATAATACTTGTCAATACAAGTGTATCACATTGATAATAATGATGCCTTTTAATACAAGTGCTATCACATTGATAATAATGATACTTTCAATACAAGTACTATATCACATTGATAATAATGATACTTTTCAATACAAGTACTACATCACATTGATAATAATAATACTTGTCAATACAAGTGTATCACATTGATAATAATGATACCTTTCAATACAAGTGCTATCACATTGATAATAATGATACCTTGCAATACAAGTGCTACATCACATTGATAATAATGATACCTTTCAATACAAGTGCTACATCACATTGATAATAATGATACTTTTCAATACAAGTGTTATCACATTGAAATAAAAATGACACGTAAATTTTTTTCTTTTTAAAAGTTTAATGTGATTTTAAGCAGAAAAAAAGAAATTCAACGTTTTTTTAGAAGATGATCCTTACCTTTTTTTTTTTGTAAAAACGGCTAATATGTTTTGTTAATGGTTAAATAATCAACGGTTTTTGCCGTTCGTTAACAGACTCTTCCGTTATTTTCGAAAAACCTCCGTTCCGTTAACGGAACTTTGCCCAGGTCATAGCTACATCACAATGTTAATAATGCTACTTTTTGATACAAGTGCTATATGATAATAGCAGTTCTAAATACAAGTGTTACATAAAATTAGAAATAACGATACTTTTTAAAACTGAAGTGCTATCACATTGATAATTATCTTTTTAAGTTAAACTAGTATACTGTACATCACATTTATAATAAAACTTTTAAATTTGCCTGAAAGACGATCTAATTATAGTTCTGGACTTGTATAGTGTTCCAGATTAATGGGGATAATGGTATAGTCTCCAGCAATTAGCTCGTTAAGGCTATATTTTTTGGAAGAAAAGAAAAAATTCAAACCTATTGTAATTAAAAATTTCAAAGACGACTTTATATTTTCCGTAAATGAAAAGAGAGAAATTTTATCTCGTATCAAGCGAACTACCACGACATCCTATAATATAATTTAATGGCTGTGTGATTGTCACGAATCGGGTTTAATCAAAAATAATTGATGATAGATAAAATTAATGCAGCCCCTGAATTTTAAATTTATAAATAGAATTTTTTAAAAACTTAATTATGATTAATTATGTCGGTTTAAAAGTTTGAATATGATGATGATTTATTTAAGATACAGAGCGTCCCATATCATATTAGATTGCCTCCAATCTATAACACCAAAATAAACCCTTAGTACTCGAAAAACTTATCATTTTCCGCAAGAAAATTCGATTATATAAGCCTTATGTTATTTTTCAAAATGATTCATTCTAATGAAATTTTCTAATTAGTCCCGAAAATCGTAATTTAGAACCGTTCTCGGTCTAATATGATGTGGGACACCCTGTACCATAAATTACCACTTCTATAGCTCCGATGATACAGCATCAAAATAAATGAAAACCATGGACTGTCGTAAACCGTTTCCGGGGGGAAGCTTACAATAAACGCCGCTAGATGGGTCTCCAGTCTAGTTGAATGAAAGTAATGGCGCCGGCATGTGTGGCTTGTATATTTCTTTACACTTACAGTTGCAGTAATTTAGAGCTGGACAGAACTTCCCGTGTATTATTTATAGCAGTAGCACATAAATAAAATACTCTTTAAATGAGTAATATTAATCCTCTGTGCTACGAAAGTTTTAAGAACTTCGTATGTATTTGCGATTTTTTGGAGCGGTTTGGGGAACAAAGAAGTATTTTCACTTAGGAAGTAAGTGTGTTTATACGAGTGTCTTCAATTTTGGGTGTCTTTTATCTCTATGAATACTCGTAGGCCCTCCTGCTCTGTATTCATTGTACAAGAAATTGATGAAGTCGCTTAAATTTAGATTTCTATCCAAATCTTTGATAAATATTGTATGCCGAATATTAAAGCATACTAAAATTTCTGACTGACTTGTATGTTCTCACTATAAAATTTGTTTAATTTTATTTTTAGCGATATTCTTTTTCAGAACAAAGTGATCTAGCTTTTCTAATAGATAACCAAGAATAAGTAAGCGATCGTTGATCGAGGAGAAATGGCCGCTACGATGGCTCAAAACCCTGTCAACAACCAAAACCAGAATGCTGCTGATCTGTAAGTATCTATTTCTTAATTATTTTCGGCTCCCCCCCCCCCCCCCCCCCCTCCAAATCCAGTTTGGGGGAGAGGGAGGGGGGTACTAAGAAATGTAAATTAAGAATCTACTGTAGAGTTTTCTCTTTGGATTCTATTCTAACTGTTTTTTTGTGCAAAATTTTAGAAAGGAGAGGGGAGCAAATAATAACTACTGATTATAAATATGAGAAAATAAAATTTTAAAAAACATGAAACTTTTTTATTTTTTCTTCTTCATTTAATTTGCACCACCTGGTCAATAGTAAATTCTCAAGTAATATCCTTCTAATGGATATGTAAACAATTGTAAAGAAATTGCCTCTATATGCCTGTTGTATATTTGTTTGTTTATTTGTACGTCCGATCATTCATAACTCATGAACCCCTTGGCTGATTTGCCTTACATATTATGATCCATTGGTTGCACGTTTCTTTTTTAATTCATCGTTCATGAACGATAAGTATATTTATTTTAAGTAACTATTTGGTTTGAACTACACTGCAGGGATGTCCCACGAAACATGAAGTAGAAAGACGACTTTCATATAAATGCAAATATCAAAGATTAATCGTCTTGCTACTGTTATGTTTCGTGGGACTGTAAGTGCAATTTTAAGTGAATAATAGTTTGTTTGATAGCTACGCTTGTGTCCCTGTGTAGCATTTAGAGCTCGATTAAAAGCTTGTTGGATAGTTATGCTTGTGTCCCTTTAGGGTTGATAGTTCACGGGATTGTAGCTATAATTTGGATCGTGTCCTGGTTGACTTTGATAGCGGACGGGTTTTACTTGGATAGATACGTGTTGAGGACTTATTATGGAGTAGGCGTTTATCTGGTATTGTCATCTTTGCATGGAGGGTCACTTAAACTTACGCTTACAATCCCTTAACTAAAGATAAAAAATTATAATTGACAAATATTAACAAGTAACACATTTTTTGCATCCATTTTTCAATGGCTTTTTAGCTAAATAATTTTTAGATCTGTAGCTTATTAAATAAAAATGTTCTGAACTATTTTTCATATTTTTTAAAAAACTTTTCACAATTATGAAGTTGAAAAAGTGAAGAAGTTTGAGCGTTCTATAAGTGTAAGCCGTTTTTAAGTTATAGAGAGAGGACCACAAGGAGACGGACCCCCCCCCCCCCATCGTGATAGGATTAATGCAATTTATCGTTATCTTCAAGCTTTCACTTCCGTCATTTGCTGAATTGTTAATACCCAACTATACATAAGCATGATTTTTGGTTTTAGATTCCAAAAAAAGTTACTCATAATATTCAAGCTATAATATATTAGCTATATATATAAGCTATAATATATTAGCTTTAATATAATAATATTAAAAAAACGAAATTTTTTTCTTTTTTAATTCGTTCGTTTTCTGCAAGTTTTTATCTTTGGTACTTACTAAAATTGAAAACTGACGGGTTTCTTCGTTTTTAACGAAATTTTCATTCATAAAGCTAAACTTTGCCCAGTACTAGTTGTGTGTCTGCATAGTTCGTTCTTTTATAATTAAAACAAAATAATCGAAAGATGAATAAACAATTTGAATAAATGAAATGATATTTTGTAACTTTGATTCCTCTGTTCAGGTGATGCTCGGAGCAATACCTTTGTTAATCCCTGATCCACCCAAACCTAAACTTGAATCTAGAGAGGAGGGTGACAACCTTATAAAACTGGATCAATGAAATTCTACCAACTCAAACAGGATCAATATAATTCTACCAAATTAATAGGATCAATGAAATTCTACCAAATCAAACTGGATTAATGAAATTTTACTTTATCAAACTGGATTTATGAAATTCTACCTTATCAAAACAGGATTAAAGAAATTCTACCAAATCAAACTGAATCAATGAAATTCTACTAAATCGAAATGGATCAATGAATTTCTACCAAATCAAACTGGTTCAATGAAATTCTACCTTATCAAGCTGGATCAATGAAATTCTACCAAATCGAACAGGATCAATGAAATTCTACCAAATCAAACTGCAGGATCAAAAATATTCTACTAAATCAAACTGGATTAATGAAATTCTACCAAATCCAACTGGATCAATTAAGTTCTACCGAAACGAAATGGATCAATGAATTTCTACCAAATAAAACTGGATCAATGAAATTCTACATTATCAAACTGGATCAATAAATTTCTACCAAATAAAAGTGGATATTAATAATATTCCACACACCAAAGAAAAACGGCTAAATCAAAATAGATCATTGAATTTTACATATATCGGACTCGATCAAACAAATTGATTTGATCGTTAACTGAATTAATCAAGTTAATCTAATCACTCTAAATCAACGAAACGTTATCACAATGCATCTAAATCAATGATGAATTAAGATAATTGTCATCTGAATCAAAAATTTTATTTTTTATGATTGATCTATAAATGATGGGTATAAACACTTTAACAATCAATTCTCAAATCAAACAACATAATTCAATAAAATTTCATTATTTTGTTATAAGATTATATTTTTATGTATATAGTATCCGTAAGAGAAATACATATTTCTAGAATTGTATTTAGTACGTTTTTAGCTATTTTTAATTAATATGTGTATACTTTTCAACAATGCACCGTAGAACGGAGTCGGAAACTATTAAATATGCTTAATAAATGTTACCAACAAAACCGACCTATGATTGACACAGCAGAGGAACGTTAAGTTACTTAACGTCTCTTGGAACAACTGAGTGAAAAAACAACCCGCTCAGAAGTTTTTGTGAAAAATTAGCGCATTTTCATCTCAAAAGACGATGAAATTGTGTAGAACTACTTTTTCGGGAAATTAAAAATTTTACTTAAACACGGATTTCCGCGACAAATTTACGCTTTGGATGTTTTGTAGACAAAATTGGCATTGGGAACCCTTGGTTATGTAAAATTTCCTTAATTTCTCTGTAAAGTAGTTATAAATTGAACTCCTTGTGTCTATTTAAAAGTTTCCAGCTGAGACAGTAAAAAATGTTAACCGGAAAACAGCTGCTACCCATGTAATTATTTCTCATGAATAATATAGGTCGGAAGGTAAAAATGACAGACAGGGGCGGATACAGGATTTAAGTGAGGGGGGTGCTAGATTTACTTCGGAACAAAAAAAATCCAGATTTAGAATATAAAAGACGTGCCGAAGTAGAATTTTTTTACTTTCCTATTTTGCACTGGGTTTTCTTTCCCTTAAGTGCTATTAAGAAGCTATTCTGAAATGTCAGGGGGTGCGAAGGTCCTGCCGCCCCCCCTTGTATCCGCCCCTGATAACAGATACTGAATTCCATTCCTGGAATTTCTAACTGTGAATAGTGAATTGTGCGACTGAATGCAGAGGGTGAAGATAAATATGATGAACTAAAGATTGAATTTAAACTTCTCTTTGGGCAGAAATTCTAGATTCTTTATTCAGTTCTTTGTAGATGACGCGGACACTTATGCATTCAGACACAATTAAGTAAATTGGCGGATTTTTAAAAATCTTTTTCAGACAAACTAAAACTACTCCAATAATGTGCGAAGGTGCCTTTGTGAATCGGGCTTGATGTGTTTTTAATCAATTTTAGATCTAAATTATAGACTCTTTCATGGTAAATTTTCAAAACATCACATTCCATTAAAGATATTACTTTGAATACACCTGTGCTACATCATAATCTAAGATAACTTTTCAACGTTATTTTGATAAAGTGGTGGGGACTGGAGAGCCAAAGTCCTCTAATTAACAGTAAACAAGCACTTAATTTAATTTAAAGTTGAATTAACAGAGGGGGGGCACGTGTTCTGTTCCCCCTCTCCCCCCCCCCCTCAGTTTCGGTCCTGAATACATCCCATTGTTATTTGTTACTTCTTTTTTCAAAACAAGCGCCACATCACATTAATACTACTACTTTTTAATACGGATGCTACAAACGTTACATTGATGAATGATGCTTTTCAATACATCACATTAATGATGCTACTTTTAACTACTTCAGTACTACATCTCATTGATAATTATTTTACTTTCAATACAAGTGCTACATCCCATTAATAATAATCGTACTTTTTGTTATAAATGCTACTGATACATCACATTGATAAAAATGATACCTTTCAATACAAGTGCTACATCACTTTGATAATAATAATACTTGTAAACACAAGTTCTATATCACATTGATAATAATGATACCTTTTAATACAAGTGCTATCACATTGATAATAATGATACTTTTTAATACAAGTACTATCACATTGATAATAATGATACCTTTTAATACAAGTGCTATCACATTGATAATAATAAAACTTGTCAATACAAGTACTATATCACATTGATAATAATGATACCTTTTAATAAAAGTGCTATCACATTGATAATAATGATACTTTTCAATACAAGTACTATATCACATTGATAATAATGATACTTTTCAATACAAGT
>NW_019396331.1:85049-136665 GCF_000591075.1 Eurytemora carolleeae | reverse complement strand
AGCGCTCTGCCCCCTAGCCCAGCCTAGCCGCAGCGCTCGGCCCAGAAAGTATCTTAATCTAACCCAACCCTAAATAACATTAAAAAAAATAATAAATTTGCTGAAAAATAAATGGTCATGTTCAAAATTGATAGGGGGGGGGGTGGTCCAAAAATCGTTCACTAGGACAGACCCAAATAATTAAATAACTTGAAAAAGTGGTCGTGTTTAAAATTAAAAGGCGAGGGGGGGGGAGGTTCCAATAATTGTATACTAGGACGGAACCTTTTTTATATAAATGAACTTCTTACGATAAACTTGCTGTCGAGGGGGGGGGGTTCTCGCTGAGAACCTGTACATTATTTTCTGTAATTAAATGTCTCGCTCAACTAGGGGCGTATTCAGGAATTTGTCTGGCTCTAAAACTACTTAATAAACTGATTATCGAATCAAAAATTATTTTTTACGATTTTAATGGGTTAATTGATTCCGTTCTGAAGCTGTCGGTGAAGTATGGAATGATGTCGTAAATTAATTGGGCAAATGTCTTCTAAATAATAACTGCTCCATATTAGGAAAGGATGGAAGAGCCAGCTGAACCTGCCTGCCCGAGATGGAAGGGTCAAGACGAGTGATGTGACCGCAACCAAGGGAAATGAGTTTGAAGATTTCTGCCTGAAACGTCCTCTGCTGATGGGTATATTTGAGAAAGGTTGGGAGAAACCGTCTCCAATTCAAGAGGCCAGCATCCCTATTGCACTAACTGGAAGGTTTGTTAACAATTTTTTACTAACGACAGGGTTTCCCTCGATGGAGGACAATTTAAAAGAAGACTGAACTGAATTCACATTGTTCCTTTCCTTTTATTTATGATTCCCTACTACTATACTTATCTTCTCCTTGGCCAAATCATTAAATAAGCCATAAACTATCACATTCAAGGCAGAAGACTTCATTTAAGCTTGGGATAGACATATTTGTAAAGTTTCAACTATCAAATCGTCTTTACTCTTTACAGTCTTATCCTTTGTGGGTATTAGATCAACGGATTCGGATCCTTAAGGGGCTAAATATCCACCAAAGTTTAAAAAAAAAACTCTTAGCTTATTAATTGTCAACCAATTAGAGATTAACAACAACATCATAATCTGTGATCGAACCAGTGCTTAGGATCCATTCAATTTGGATGCGGATCCGGATCCGCACTGGAAAAAAATGAATCCGGATCCAGGGCATTTCTTTAAGATTTACTGAAATTTTGTTAACAAAATTTTTTTAACAATTTTTGGTTTTCTTTTTTTCTTTTATTTTTATCCTAAAACTTGATGAACCATCTAGAAATGAGGAAATTCTTATAATCTCTTTTTTCAAAAGTTCAGATTTTGGGTTTTGGTGTAAAATATTTTTTTTTTGCAGTTTTAGGTTGATATTTTACCCCTTGGATCCGCATATTTTTCCGGATCCGGATCCAGGAAGCCAAAATCTTGCGGATCCGGATCCTAAGCACTGGATTGAACTATTCTAACATTAAAATAAGCGAGAAAATAATGTTATAGGAAATCTTAAAAAAATGTTTAATACCTAAATCCGGATCCGGTATTGTTGAATAAGACCAATTTCCCTTCGTTGAAATAATTTAAGTTCAATCTCTGTATCCCCCCCCCGCTAATCCAACTTAACGTTGAATTAAGGCAACAATTAATTTGTTAAGGGATATTTTGGCCCGAGCTAAGAATGGAACTGGAAAAACTGGAGCCTATTGTATTCCTATACTAGAGCAGATAGATGTAACCAAAGATGTTATCCAGGTATTAAATTTTCAACTACTTGAACTTTTATTTGAACATCAAGAGTTAGATACAAATGTAATTAAGAATTTTATTCCGATAGGACTGTTAAGGACTAGTATTTAAGCTATTGATGATAGTGTGTTAAGATATGAGCCTCCCAGTGCCCGGATCTTGCCAACTTAACGAGTGTAATTAAGTCGTTCTTTGTATGTCTCCGTACTCAATAGTGTATGTCCGCTAGATGTCGCCCAAAGGTGTCTGCACATCTAATTTTACTGTTTTCTATTTGTTTTCACCGAGAGGGGTCGTGTTTCACAGTGAGTAAGGAAGGCGTCGTATGTTTGCAAAAAGTACGGATGGCAAGATTCAGTCTCTGGGTACGGAAGGAATATGTGTAATCATATTTTTCTAGTTTCTAAGTCTTTATGTTTCTCAGGGTATGATAATTGTTCCTACCCGTGAGCTTGCCCTGCAGACCTCACAGATTGCAATTGAACTTTCTCAGCATATGGGTCTCAAGGTTATGGTCACTACAGGTAAAGTCGCATAAAATTTGTTCTTGCTTACATTTTTAGTAACTGATTTTTTTGTGTGTTTATTTTGCCAATTTTTGAGAAATCTTAATCGTCTTTCACACTGCCCTAGGACCTGGCGAATAAAGTATTTTGGGAAAGATTTATTTCCAAAAAATTTCATCCCAATCTAGTCTTTTTAATTTATGGTTTAAAACTGTTTTTAAAACAGAATATCTTCTAGTTTATAGTAAAAGAGCTAATGCAGGGTATAGATCAACCAGCTCTAAGCTAAAATGGAACCATCCAAAGATCATTTTAAAATTCAGTGATGGTGATGGACCAAACCTCTGTAGAGTAAAAAAGTAGATGTTAAATGGGTCATATAAGGTGTTTTCATTTCTGATCGGCAAAGAACTTGTTTTTCGAGTTATAAATCCTAAACAAATAAATATTTCTTTATAGTTACAGGGTGGCTTTTTTGAACAAATCCGTACATTTTCAGAAGAAATCCGTACAATCCGTACAATTTTTAAAAAAAAAATCCGTACAATCCGTAAATTTTTTTTAAAAATCTGTACAATTTTCGAAAAAAAATTCCGTTTTTGAAAAAAAAACATTAAAATTCAATTTTTCATTCATTGTCCTTTGTGTTCAGTTCATGTAAGAGGGTTTAAACTTCTTCAGCAAAAATCAATCTGTAAAAAATTGGCTTCATACATATAAACAAACTAAATACTGGGATACAGGATACAGGATACAGGATACAGGATACAAGATACAAGGTACTGGATACAAGGTACTGGATACAAGATACAGGATACTGAATACTGAATACAAGATACTGGATACAGGATTACTGGATACAGGATACTGGATTGATACTGGATACTTGATGCAGGATACTGGATTCAGGATACTGGATTCAGGATACTGGATTCAGAATACAGGATACCGGATACCGGATACAGGATACAGGGTACAGGATATTGAATGAATACTGGATACAGGATACAGGATATTGAACTTAATACAGGATACAGGATTCTGGATACTGGGTACATGATACTGGGTACATGATTCTGGGTACATAATTCTGGGTACATGATACTGGGTACAGGATACTTGGTACAGGATACAGGGTACAGGATACTGTGTACAGGATCCTGGAACATCTTCTTGAATAAGCAATCAAATAAGTACTTGTGGAACATATTCTCCAAAAAACACTTCTCGAAAATTATGAATGAATTTTGATTGTCAATTGAAACATTAATCAATCTAATATTATTTAGAATGCAGAAAATAAGTTAAACTAACTTCATTTTGACGAGAATTTTTTTTTTAATTTTCATGAAAAATTTGCTGAAATGAGTGAAAATTTAAAAAAACGGTGTATTTTCCAGGATAAAAATCCGTACAATCCGTACAATTTGAAAACAAATCTGTACAATCCGTACAATTTTAGGGTTAATAAAAAACAATCCGTACAGTTTGGCCACCCTGTAGTTATTCCCCCGTAAACTAATTTTTCACATGCCTTGGCACATATTTGGGGGTTGGAAAAGAAAAAATGGAGAATAAATAAAATTTTGGGACTAAGATAAAAATTTGCTCGTCCAACTGCTCGTATGTAAGGGTAATTAAAAAAAATATAGACCCCTCTGAAATGTTAAACTCTTAAGACCGTTTTAACCTTGTTTTGTTTTCCAGGAGGAACCAACTTAAAGGACGATATTATGAGATTGTATGAGAAGGTTCACCTCGTTGTAGCTACACCTGGCAGAATTCTCGATCTTATGGAGAAGCAGGTTAGGTCCCCCTCCGCCCCCTCCCCCGGCCTCAACATGAACATGATGACTAACAAAAGGCCGAGCTAGATCAGGGTAGAGTCCTGAGCGTCTTCTTGATACTCGGATTCCCCTGGATGATGATATTCCTGGCGAGAGCGTAATCTGATAACCCCCCCGCCCTCTAGTATCTGCATCTTAAAATTAATAGGGTTTTTGGTGTATCTTCGGAAGTTTCTTTAAGATCTATTTTTTTGGTTGAAAATAACTCGGAAGACTTTGACCTTTTTAACTTTACGTTTAAACTTCATATCCTCAATAATTCGGATGACATACTCGTTTTAACTTCATTTTATTTTGTAGAAATCTGCCTTTTGCAAGATCTGTGCCGTTTTATACTAATTTAATACTTGTTCCTGGTACAAATTTGTCTAAAATTATCTAACGAGTTTTTAAGAGGAGGATGGATACCTTTACATAAGATTAAGTTGTAAATTGTAAAAGCTTATCTATAAATATAGTCTCTTAAAATATTTAGGTTGCAAACATGGATAACTGTCGTATTCTGGTACTTGATGAGGCAGACAAACTTCTCTCAAACGTAAGCCCAGTACATCAAAATAACTAAATTAGACAAGGGTTTATTACGGAATGTCCTCATTTTGGGAACTGAATCTCTGATCTTAGCCCTTTGTCCGTGGAACTTGTTAATCTCAGAATTGCACACTTTCATTTCATTTAATGTGACTCCAATATAACCATTCTGAACATTGAACGTTTAATGAGTTTAAATTTGCAAGAAATAAAGAAAGTGTAATTTTAAAAAACATGTTTCCGGATCCACATTTTTTACAGAATTGATCCGGATCCGGATATAACTGCAGGGCTAAATTAAATTTTTATGTTTAGGATTTCAAGGGAATGTTGGACCGTTGCATTTCTCATCTTCCAAAAGAACGCCAGATTCTGCTCTTCAGTGCAACCTTCCCTCTAACTGTTGAATCATTTATGCAGAAACATCTCACCAATCCGTAAGTTTTAAGCACATGGATGGCGGGGGGGGGGGGGTGTATTTTTCTCCGGGGCGTAAGAGAAATTTTTAGATTTTTTATGAAAATAAACTTGACGTATTAAAATTGTGTGGTTTAACGCTTCCGAATTTAAAGAAGTTTAACCGCGTAGCTGAACCGACAAAAACCGGTTCCAATTGGACGCCGGCTCAAATCTCGAAACGCAGAATATTTAACTAATCATGTTTGAGCCGAGTCACAAATTGCGACGCGGCTCAAAGCAAAGTATAATATTAAACCTAATGTTTATAAGAGGCCAAATTTTTGGACCCGCGTCTCAATTTTTTTTATACTAGTGTTGAATTTTTTAGTTTGTTGGCGATCTATTAAGTAAAACTTAATTAAGGTACGAAATCAATTTGATGGATGAGCTCACACTCAAGGGTATTACTCAGTTCTACGCATTTGTCCAGGTAAAATTTACTGACAATTTAAATAAGTGCTTTAATACGAGAGTTTGTCTTAAAGCTAGAAAACTAAATCCGAAACTTTTCAAATCGGAAATTTTAAAGCTGTGGCAAATCTACTTGATTTGGGTTGTTAGCAAGTCTGTTCAGTATATAGATTTTCAGTAAGAAACTCTTTTTTTAAATAGGTAATTCACATTTTGTTAGTCCTTGTGGAAAATCAATCTATTGAATATATTTTTTATAGCTTGATTTGGGGTTCTTATTTAACTGTTGAATTTTAGGAAAGGCAGAAGGTGCATTGTTTGAATACTCTGTTCAGTAAACTTAGGATCAATCAGGTTAAAATTTATTATTTTGCATAATATTGAGGAAGTTGAAAGAGGGTTAAGTTTGGATTGATACAAACGGATAAGTTTTTCATTAAATAGAAAATGAATAAATGCCAATGCTTGGATATTTTAAGAATTTCAATCCGATGGCGGAGTTAGTGGCCAGGGATTTTTGATTATCTGGAATTAATTAAATTGGTAATAGATATGGATACCCCAAATAAATAAAACTCGGCCCTCTCCCCCATAAAAAATCTACCTCTTGTAACGGCTCTGCTTATAAGTATCTAGAAAATACATATCCCTGTTCACATTTCCTATGCATCAAGCAATTTTGAAAATAACTTAAATATATTTCCGCTTCTGCTAAGTGCCATTAAATTTTTATTATTTGACGGATATTTTGTCGTTGAATATTTTCGTTTTTCATTAACCATTGTAGCGCAATCCAAACTTGAATTGTAATGATGATTACCGAGATGAGAAGGGTCGAGTCTTAACAGATTCCTCTGATGATAATCTAGCGAATAACTTTGATCTTATCTGAACCTGAATTCATTCAACTATAACTAGTGCTTGAGAGTTTTCAAATGAATATTTTTTTTTTCCTTTTGGTTACTTCATTCAGCAGTGCGTAGAATCCGGATCCGTTGGTACCTGGATTTGAATCCGGATATAAGGAGCAAAACTGAAATAAAAACTGTTTGCTCTCTAAACCCAAGTCAAATTTTTCATCTCTGAGCAAAATTTACGCAAAAAGAATAGTAGACTATTGTTTAATGGTCCAAAATCCATTATTTGCAAAATATGGATCCGGATCCTAGCTTGGATCAAAATGAAATGGATCAAAAGTACTTTTTTTATCTAATGTTTCTAGTTGATGAACTCAATTATGTTCTCATCTTGATACACCAAGAAATAACTTGTAAAATTCTATGACATAATTTGTTCAGAGCATTATATTCTGTAACTCGACTCAGCGGGTGGAGTTGTTAGCCAAGAAGATTACTGAACTGGGTTACTCCTGCTACTACATCCACTCCAGGATGGCTCAGGTTCGTGTTTGAACCTAACGGGATAAGTTTCAATTTTATTCATTGTCTCTGCTGTGTCAGCAGGAATAGTAAATACAAAAAGATATTTACATCCATGGATAAACGATTGTGGAAGGGTGAAGCTAAGAACAGTTCTCCAAGAATAGTAATAGCGTAGATAATCCTTAATAAATATTATTCCTTTAGGCTCACCGGAACCGCGTATTTCATGATTTTCGTGACGGAAACTGCAGAAATTTGGTTTGCTCAGATCTATTCACCAGAGGTAAGATTCTGTTCCTGTGTTCCTATTTTAACATGTCAAGAAGTTGATCAAAATATTTTAGACCTGTACCATAAATGTTTGATAAGATGTAAGATTATTGTAATAATTGGTCTTGATTGATTCTCCTACTTCCCAATTAATTTTCTGATTTTATTAATTTGTTCAGGTATTGATATCCAGGCCGTGAATGTCGTCATCAACTTTGACTTCCCAAAGATGGCTGAAACCTACCTTCATAGGATTGGTAGATCTGGCAGGTTCGTCCGTAATGATTAGTAAATCTAGTATGGGGTAGGATAAGTAAATGTTTGATGTTGGTTAGGAACAACTATAATTTTTTTCGTCTGGACTAGTTTGTTTTAATTTCGACTGGTTGGAATTAGTGGGTAAAGCATGCCAGTTTGTTGGGTAAGATTAGTGGGTAAAGCATGCCAGTTTGTTGGGTAAGATTAGTGGGTAAAGCATGCCAGTTTGTTGGGTAAGATTAGTGGGTAAAGCATGGTAGTTTGTTGGGTAAGATTAGTGGGTAAAGCATGTCAGTTTGTTGGGTAAGATTAGTGGGTAAAGCATGCCAGTTTGTTGGGTAAGATTAGTGGTTAAAGCATGCTAGTTGGGGGTAAGAGTAGTGGGTAAAGCATGTCAGTGTTAAAGATCAGTGCGTGAAACATGTTAGTTGGTTAGTTAAATGTTTTAAGTAGTAGATTCAGCATTAGTGGGTAAACCATCTCAGTTGGGTAAGGTTACTGGAAAAAGAATGTCCGTTTGATAAGATTTATTGGTTTTAGCATGTTAGCCAGGAAAGATAAGTTGGACTAAGATTTGGAAGACATAGTTGTCAGTTGAGTAAGATTTAGTAGATATTTTGTCATTTGTAAGATTAGCAGGTAAAGCATGTCAGCTGGGCTAAGGGTATATAATGTCAGTTGGGTTAAGATTAGTAGATACAGCATGTCGTGTAAGATTTGTAGGTAAACAATGTCAGTTGGGCAGTGCTTATGGTTCATTTAATTTTGATGCGGATCCGGATCCTGGATCCGCACTGGAAAAAAACTGATCCGGACCCAAATTAACAAAGAATTTTCAAATTTTTTTATGCTAAAACTTGAATAATTCAAATCTTTTTAATAGTTCAGATTTGGGCTTGAGAGTAATTTTTTTAGCAGCTTTTGGTTGATATTTTGCCTCTTGGATCCGCATATTTTTGCAGATCCGGATCCAGGAAGCCAAAATCTTGCGGATCCCAAGCACTGCAGTTTGGCAAGTTCATTAGGTTAATTGTGAGTTAGGTCAGATTAGTATGAATAGCATGTCAGTTGGGAAAGGGGCCGGAGCTGAAAACTTGAGAATGAATGAGATATCCTTAATCCTGAGCGCTTTATCTGATTATCCAATGTACACTATTTTGATTTTATTCTTAATCCTCTTTTTTGGATATCCCTACTGTATAAAAGAAACGTTTGATAACAATTACAGACACAATGCTATATCGATTGAACAAATATCCGATTGAATTAAAGTCAGCTGTTCACAAGCCGGCTTTAGACCATTTAAGCAAATATAAAATTAATCATGTTACTAGGAACATATTAAAAAAAAAATATTTTATCACATTTTAGGACTTATCATTTTAAACGTTAGTCTTAAAAACATTAATCCAAAACTTACATTTATTTAATCGATGTTTAGTTCAATTGATATGACACAATTTACACCAGAAAAAACCGGTTTTTCAAAAGTTAATGAGATATTTTAACATGATGCGCTGATTGGTTGAATTTTGTACTTTTTTTCTTGGATATTGAAAGCGTATTAAAGTAATCTCGGGTTTAGTAAAACCAGGAGTTTAAGCATTAACCTCGATAAACCACTATTCAGCTCTGGTCATTTTAGTTCATTTTTAGAGTTTCATCTCGTTAAATAAAACTTATAAATTATTCATTCAGTTAATTGAAATTTGTTTTAAGGTTTGGACACCTGGGTATTGCGATCAATCTGATCACCTACGACGACAGGTTCTCCTTGCACAGGATAGAGCAGGAGCTTGGTACAGAGATTAAGCCTATTCCCAAGGTGAGAAATTAGAAATTACTAAACTTTCTAGTATCTTTCAATTGTGAAATGAAATTTGTTTATTGTTCATGTTTCGAACCAGTGCATAGAATCCGTAGGATCTGCAAAAACATGCGGATCCACGGATCCGGATCCAAACTGAAAGTAATTCTTTTGCTCTCAGATCTCAGCTTAATTATTAAAAAATGACTTAATAAAAAATTCCTTTCCGAATGGTTAAGCAAATGAAAAATAAGGGAAATTATTCGAAAATTTTTCTTCTGTTTAAAAAAAAATCCTGTGCAGATCCCGGCGAAATTTTATTGATCATAAGCGCTGTTTCGAATCAAATGTAATCTTAATGGAAGCAAAGACTTTCCCTCCTAACATTAACTCTCAATCATAACAATTTACCAGATACTAATGTTTGTTGTTTTCTTGCTCGGCAGGATTGAGTTGGTTCAGTTTCTTCTTGAAACCACATACACTTCATTTGTAAATAAAGCCATGGCCGGGTGGTACTAGTAAACTCTTGCGTCATTTACTGATAATAATTAATGTTCCATTCTAGGTGATTGACAAATCTCTGTATGTAGCTGAGTTCCACCAGGAGGGTGGGAACCCTGAGGACGAGAACTAGATTCTCCCCAAACACCAGAGAGGAGGGTTCTACATATACTACTCTTCTTTGCTACCCCTCTCCTCCCTATACTTCATAAAATAACTTAATAATCTTCTCTTCACAAGGGTTTAAGATCTTTCCAAATTTTCAGTTTAAAACCAATGTCTATTTTTTATCTTAAGATTGCTTGGTACTATCCCAGTTAAGCAAGGTGATCTTTGTTCGATTAGACACCTGAAGTACCACAGAGTCTTTCAAATCTTATTGGATAATATTACTTTTGACTGAAAGCATTTTGTACCGTTTCCAATACTGTAAATCTTCCCCCCACGATGATAAGCTGCGTTGAGCTGCTTGACGCTGCTCCTTCATTAGCGGTAATGATGCCACTTCTTAATGAATTGAAGGAGCATTTTCACCTGGGGTTTTATATTTGGTGCGATCAAAGATCTGTCCGGCACTATAGTCTGTATGTGTGTTATGCATGTCGAGGGTCGAGAGGTAAATCCTTTAGTTTTGGCAGATTATCCATAAAGTTTCCAATATGCCAAATCCTTCGATTTTCCCTTGACCCTGCCCGGGGTTGGATGGGCAAGGCCCCTGTTGAGGGTCTATGGCTGCCGCATCTTTCTCTGAATAAATTATATTTTGTTAAAGTTTAATGAACCATGTGATGAATGATATCAATATGTATGAATGAACATGTAATTTGGAGTTAAATTCTCGCATTCAAGGTTTAAAGTCGGGATTAATCTTTCCAAAACCAATTGAAAGTATTTTCTAAATTCACTTGGGGTACTAGGGTTTTTGGTCTCACCCTCCCGATTCCACTCTATTACCTACTGTTTGGAATTGATACGAATTTTTACCAACACTGAATGTCCTTAAGAAAAGGATTATAAACACAAGCTCAAATTATAAAATGGTTTCTCATGTAAACCGAAATTCATGATGGGTTTTATGGATAGTAAAATTTTCGGGCTTTTATCTTAATTTCCCACCACCCCCTTACCCCCTGTGGAATTTTAAGTTAGTGTTTCTTTTAAGTAAGTGTTTCTTTGACCTTACCCATGGTTTTGTCATCTTGTCAGTGCACAAGCGTGCATTTAAAGTCCATTAAAAATATCTTATGGCAAACATTTTTGAAATGGAATTAATCAAATTCCTGCGAGCACAAGAGCGGATATCCTAAACACAGTTGATTAATGAGGATATAATTTAAAGACACTTCGTCTACCCGCCTGTAACTGTGATACCTTTTTGGCTGTGCAATAAAATTGGAAAAATTGAGGTATTTGTGGGCTCTAACTCCAAATTCTTCAAGATTAAAATCAAATAAAAAATAGTAAAATTAAAAAATTTGTAAGATTTTGTGCAAGAATTTGCTCGATAACACCTTCTGTACTTGCTTTAACATCAATAAATACGAAATCTTAACCATTATTTTTAGTTAGTGGGTTTACAGTAAAGTGTTAATTAAATGATGCATAACTTGACGAGTGTTTATTTGTTGTGGCCAACTTCCTCAAACTGTAATTTCCTAAGCGATAACTCAAGTCTGTCCTAGCCTCAGCTTTTAGCGCCTCGGAAGGTCTAAACTAACGTTTGGGAGGATGCCTGTAAAAAATGCCTTAGGAAAATTACCAGCTCCATTTTATACATTTTAGACTCAATTGTTCATATATTAGATCTAATTCTTAACATTCTAGACCTAATTCCTAATTCTAAACATTCTAGACCTAATTCTTTACCAACTAAAACTGTGAATTAGACCTAATTCTCCTCCATCTACAGACACCAATGTCTGTCTCCTCTGTGCAAGCTTTACAGTCGAAACCTCGATATATCCACTGATGAATGAATAGTTGACTTATGCATACTGAGGAGCTTGAACCATACACTCAAACTTATCCTCTTGTAAGGGAGGGAATTCTCGGACGCCATGAGCCTCCACTATGCAGACAAGAGCCTCCCAGATTTGCTAGGCAGATCGAGTCTCGACTATGCAGACCAAGCCTCCGCTATGCAGACCGTGCCTCTGCAATGCAGTAAATGATACTTTACTCTACAGCACAGCTTTTTTAAAATCTTTGTTTTCATGTTTTTGACGTAGTGGCTTAAGAATTTTACTATCGATTGTCATGATTAGAAACATATTTGGATTATAAGATTTAAACTAAAACTTTAAACATTTCTTGCGCAGAAAGGAAGATATTCGGAGAAATATTTCTTGAGAAAACTCTTTTTTTATAATCTTTAATTTAATTGATACCTGTTTTGAAAAATGTTAAGATTTAAATAAATGATACAAATTTTCTAGATTTAATTTAAACTATAAAAAAATGTATTGCTTAAATCAAAGATTATAAAGGATGATAAGAAATTCAATTTAATTTTTTTTTCTTTAAATCTTTTCCTTTTCGTGCTAAAAATACCACTTTATTAGTCATAATTAGGCACTATTTATGCTAATTGATAAAAACTTTGAGAAACCTCTCCTGCCTCTATATTCAGTAATCTGTAAAAAATCTTATATTTAAAACACAAATGTAAAAAAACCTGTATTTTACAGGCACATTTTGATGTATTGCGCATGCTCATTACTGCATACCTGAGGCTCGGTCTGCCTAGCAAATCTGGGAGGCTTGTGTCTGCATAGCGGAGACTCATGGCGTCTCGGGGTTCCCTCCCTCCTCTTGTTAAATTTAATCTTTTCTTCAATTCCTTCAATAAAGTGAATTGATTATAATCTCGAATTAAACATACTCAGGCACATGGAGCGGGGGAAGGCTGGCGGCCATGAGCCATCACTATTTCCCCTTCCCTGCCACATATTAGCTTTCTTCTCTTCCGGCAGCCATGAGCCACCACTATTTCCTTTTCCGTACCACCACATTAGACTCTCCGGGCAAAACTACTTTTTTTAATGGTATATTTAGGGCATTTAAAGTGTGATTTTAAAGAACCAACTCAAACCATTTTTTCAATTCTACACAAAATTAATATTTTGTGTGTTGAATTCTTAAAACTGTTATCAATGAAATTTTTGATAAATTTGATTAGAGTATTGCATCTTGAAATATCACAAAATTGGTTAATGAAAGATTTTAAGACGGATTTAGTATTATGATTCAGTAATTGAATAATCATAATTTACCTTCGATACGCATAAAAATTGTTCATAATACTTTTTGCTGATGACACAACATTACAATATTCTTCGGAAAATCTAAAAAGTCTTTACTGTACTGTACTGTACGATTTTGCAAATTTTGAGCTTTCACAAATTGCAGACTGGTTCAAAGCAAATAAACGGACTGAAAGTATATAGTTTTCAGAAAGAAAACAAAATTGTTCTGGTAGGTGACTCGCTTAAACTTTTCATCGAAAATAAGGAAATAGATAGAATAGGTGCTGGTTGTAAGTTATAATTTTTTTTTTGGGGGGGGGCCCAAAAAAAAATGTTTTTTTTTTTGGGGAAGGGGGCAAATTTATTTAATTCCCTCTTCCCCCCCCCCTAACAAAATGTCTAGTTGCGCGCCTGTCTGTTATACGTTCTAAACTTAAAACTGAAAAATCAATTATTTTGTTATGCTGCACTGCTGCACCTCGCGGTCTCTCTAAATTTAACTAGTAATCCCTGGCTTATTGTGAACTTTCAAAACATATTAATATTCATCATATTATTTATTGTAAACTTTTGATATTAATTAGGTGGGGATAATACCCCAAACAGCTAAAGCTAATCAACACCTAATTGCTATAATACATACATATATAGCAAACAATATGAAAATGGTTGCAGATTTTGCCTGTAACAGTACAAATGTGTATTTTTAGCAATAAACTATATCTTATCTTATATCTGTAAACTCCAGTTTGCCCACTTTCTGTTTGTAATCTCCAGTTCTCCCACTTTCTATCTTTAAACTCCAGTTCTCCTACTTTCTATATGTAAACTCCAGTTCTCAGCTTTCTATCTGAAAACTCCAGATCTTCTACTTTTATCTGTAAATTTCAGTTCTCATACTCTCTGTCTGTAAAACTCAGTTCTCCTACTTTCTATCTGTAAACTCCAGTTCTCAGCTTTCTATCTGTAGACTCCAGTTCTTCTACTTTCTATCTGTAAACTCCAGTTCTTCTATTGTCTATCTGTTAACTTTAGTTCTCCAACCTTCTATCTGAAAAATCTAGTTCTATCCTACTTTCTGTCTGTAAACTCGAGTTCTCCTACTTTCTATCTGTAGACTCCAGTTCTTCTACTTTCTATCTGTAAACTCCAGCTCTTCTATCGTCTATCTGTTAACTTTAGTTCTCCAACTTTCTATCTGTAAAATCTAATTCTATCCTACAGAAAGTAGGTCCTACTTTCTGTCTGTAAACTCCAGTTCTCCTACTTTATAACTATAAACTTTAGTTCTCCTACTTTCTTTCTGTAAACTCCAGTTCTACCACTTTTCTATCTGTAAACTTCAGTTCTCCTACTTTCGATCTGTAAACTTAAGTTCTTTTACTTTCTGTCTGTAAACTCCAGTTCTCCTACTTTTTATCTGTGAATTTTAGTTCTCCTACTTTCTATCTGTAAACTCCAGCTCTCAGCTTTCCATCTGTAAACTCCAGATCTCATACTCTATCTGTAAAACCTAGTTCTCCTACTTTCTATCTGTAAACTCCAGTTCTTCTACTTTCTATCTGTAAACTCCAGTTTTCTACTTTCTATCTGTAAACTTAAGTTCTCTCTATCTGTAAAATCTAGTTCTATCCTTCTTTCTGTCTGTAAACTCCATTTCTCCTATTTCTACTTGTAAAATCTAATTCTATCCTACTTTTTATCTGTAATCTCCAGTTCTCCTACTTTATCTGTAAACTCCGTCCCAATTGATGTTTTATTTCATATCTTTCATATCATAAATTTTCTTGGCCCCCTGTAGACCGTCGCCGGTCTAGAATGTATTGCATATAACACAGAATCATTTTTAACAAAAGTCGAAAAGTTAAAGGCAGAAACCGGCCATATTAATGCTTACAGAAATTATTTTATCAATTATAGCCGAAAATTTTTGTAGGACAAGGAAAATAGTATCAAAAAAGCCAGTAAAAACTAAAGAAAGCATGATATTCAGTTTAAAAAAATTGAATTTCAAAAAAGTTTTATTGCAGACACTTTTTAATTAAAAAGATATTACCTTAACGTACGTACTGGTAAATAAAAAACGAATTTCCCCCCTCTTTTTCCCGTGCCCATGTGCCCCCCCCCTTTCGCTACGGACCTGGATACAAAAGTAACAAAGTTATTGTATTCCATTTACCCGGATTCCCTTCATCCTTAGGAAAGTAGTAGATATACATTATACGGAGTTCAGAAAGGCTCTCACGTGTGTGAGTCACGTTTGCTTACATGTTTCGAAGTCTGAGGGGTGAAAAAGTTTACATATTGTAATTTTTTAATTTATTACACAACAACGTAGTATACGCAAATCAAACCGTATTATGGACACTTGTTGGATAGATGAATTAATTACTAAATCTACAAAACTATCATCGTTTTTATACACCCCGCTGAGGAGACGACGGAGAGTAAAGACTATAGACAGACGAGACATTGAAAATGCTTTAGTAATAAGTTAACAACAAGCAGAGCAACACGGCCGGCTGGCAGATTTCGTTGATATGTTTTTGTTTTATTTTGTTTCTTTGTGATTTTTTATAACTTTGTATGATAATATTTGAGGTATCTGCCCAAGAGCGCATAGAAATAAACGTTTATTTATCTATCTATCACGGTCGCGTCGGCCGGTAAATATACACTTATACACTAGTACAAATATATATAGTACACCAGTACCACGAGCGGGGGAAAACAAGCGACCATGAGCCACCACTATTTGGTATATTCCTAGTATACGATTTTTGGACCCCCCCCCAGGCCCCCCCTCCCCCCCCCCTCCTATCAATTTTGTACATGGGTCTGACAGGAAGTGTCTTAACTTATCCTAACCTGTGGCCGCAGCGCTCGGCCCCCTAGCCTGTCCTAGCCGCAGCGCTCGGCCCAGAAAGTGTCTTAACTAACCTAACCCGTGGCCGCAGCGCTCGGCCCCCTAGCCCATCCTAGCCGCAGTGCTCGGCCCAGAAATTGTCTTAACCTAACCTAACCCTAAATAACAAAAAAATAAATAATAATAAATTTGCTGAAAAATAAATGGTCATGTACAAAATTGATAGGAGGGGGGGGGGGGGTCCAAAAATCGTATACTAGGACAGACCCCACTATTTCCCCTTCCGTGCCACATATTAGCTTTTTTTTCTTCCGGCAGCTATAAGCCACCACTATTTTCCCTTCAGGGCCACCACATTGGACTCTTCCGGACTAAACTATCTGTTTTATGGTATACTTAGGGTGTGATTTTCTGGAATCCAGCCGCCTCATCCAAAAAAGCACAACTCAAACCATTTTTTCAATTCTTTACATAAGATTAATATGTTAATATATGAGAAAGAGGTTCGTTTGTTTTATATTTTGGCAGAAAAAGATGGTTAATGAGTGATTTTAAGATGGATTTAGTATGAGTCAGTAATTGAATAATCATTAGGCTTTGTGATATTTTAAGATGCAATACTCAGTCAAANAGCTTGATAATTTTGTCAATGTAAATACAGAATAGCACAGGGGAAGAAACTGCTCCTTGTCTGACACCATTTTGTACATTGAAGGTATTTGAGAATGCATTACCCCATCTAACATTACATTTTTGATTTGAGTAAATGAACATTAAACACCTTAATGCTAGAGGTGAAACACCCCTCTCCAATAACTCTGTGAAGAGCACTTCCCATGACACAAGATCAAATGCCTTACTCAGATCCATTGCACAAGCATAAACTGCTCTACCAGCTCTGTTATAATAATCCACTACAGAGTTGACCCCCCAGCTGCACATTGTAGTACTGGCTAGCTTCTGAAACCCAAACTGAAATTTTAACTGTTGGTTTTGCTAGAAACCTTGGTTCTCTGCAATTGTTAACTAGTTCTTTCTTTGCAAAATATTATCATTAAATAAGCTGCAATTTAAGTTTACTAGTTCAAGACAGAATGCAGCAAATATCGTAGCCATCCCCATATTTGTTTACCTGAGCATACCTAGTTATATTAAACAGGAGCTATGTAATATGATGAAAACATGCATTGTGATTAGATTAACTATGATTACATCATCCATGTTAATCCTTTAAATACAAATATTCAACTTAAACAAAGCTGTAAACATATGTGGAGATAGCTTAACTACATTATTTCTATCCTCACTAATCTCATAAATACATTCATTAAACTTTAACATGCCTGGTTAATACATAACATGATTGTCTTAATCATGTGATATAAGTAACGAGGTAGGAATTGTAATCACGTCAATTCATGTTAACTTGTAACATAAGATATCAAAATTAAGTTAGTTGATATAGTAACTCTGTACTGTTTACTGCGAGCGAGTAATCATTCCCTGTTATAATAAAACAGGTTGGAAGATCAGCCCCTTTTATTTGGGATTGATGTTTAATAGATGGTTTGATAGTGAGGCTTGTTTCTCTGTGTGGCATTTAGAGCACAATTACTAGCTTGTTTGACAGCTATGCTTGTGTCCCTGTGTGGCATTCATAGCATGATTTAAAGCTTGTTGGATAGCTACGCTTGTGTGACATTTAGAGCTCGCTTAGTAGCTTTGATAGCTTGTTGGATAACTATGCTTGTGTGCCTATGTGGCATTTAGAGCTCCATTAATAGCTAGTGTTTGTATTGACATCGACAGATAACGAGATTGCACCCATTGGTAGTGGGGTTGATAGTTCACAAGATTGTAGCTATTTGGATTGTGTCCTGGTTGACTTTGATAGCAGATGGGTTGTACCTGGAAATACGTTTTGAGGACTGCGTGGCATTTAGAGCTTGATTAATAGCTTGTTTGATAGCTACGCTTGTGTCCCTGTGTGACATTTAGAGCTCCATTAATAGCTTGTTTGATAGCTATGCTTGTGTCCCTGTTTGACATTTAGAGCTCGATTAATAGCGCTATAGCCCCTATTTACATTGATAGCTAATGAAATTGCCCCAAGTAGTGGTGTTGATAGATCACGAGATTGTATCCGTGTGGTTCCCTGTTTTGATAAACAGGTTGAGGATTGTCCCTTTAATTTGGGATGGGTAGTTACGGATGTATCCGGGTTTAATTATTGATAGCTAAGTGAAACTGAACTGTACCTTGATTGATATTTGTTAGAGAAACCATTCGGGAGTAGGTTATTTACTACAAGAAGACTCAATACAAACTCCAACTTGTTACAGTTTTACGTGGTTTTTATAGTCTCATACTTAGTGAGTAACTCTGTATTTTCCGCTTTTTAATCCTTTTTCTTCCCCCATTCTATGCTACTATGTTAGAAGAAGAAATATGTTTGTCTTATGAGGAAGGATTCTTTAAATTAAAATTATTAGCGCTAAAGGCTGACCCCGCTCGGCTCTTCACATCTCAAAAATCTCTAAATAAAATACATATTATCAGTTCTATGTTCTACATGTCTCTTCATGCAAAGATAGACAATGACCAATTTACAACAGTACCCTTGTATTGATTGATATTGTGGCTTTAAAAAGTGTTATGAGGTGTTAAATTCTGATAACTCTCAGGGGCGGATACAGGATTTAAGTGAGGGGGGAGGGGGCAAGATTTTTTAGGAACAAAAAAATTCATTATTAGGGAAAAAAAATGGTGACACAGGCGAAATTTTTTTTTGACCTAATAGACTCAAAAAGAGTCAAAATTAATGACTAAAGACGAACAAACTAGATTTTTAACTTTTTATACATTATAGTTTATTAAGACAGATATTTTTCCTGTTTTGCACTAGGGTTTCTTTCCCTTAAGGTAGTAAGTAGTAAGTAAGGCTATGTAAGGTAGTTGAACTTAGTATGCAGTGTTATGGAAAACTTCTTTCGGATTCATTTGAGACATATTAAACTTTTTAAAGATCTGTAAATCCTGAGTTTGAGCGCAAATTCGACGTTCAAAACTCCTACTTTGGGGGTGAATACGTTTTCAGAATTAGTTTTTTTTTAATTATTAAATAACGACAACGAAAAATAAAGTAAAAATTATACAGTAATTTAATTAGATGGATAGGAACATATTTCACAAAAGAAATTTGTCAATAAATCAATGCTAAAATCGATTATTTCGTTTTCATTATTATATTGAATTTCTAATTTTCTTTGAATTTATTCGCAGATTTCTTCAAATTCTTTAAATGTCGTCTTTTCAATAATAATAATAGAAAATCTGCCAACATCTTTGTGAATAATGAGAAACCAGAATAATGAGATAATAGAAACTAATAATTGAACATAATTACTTATTTTCGATGATAAGATTTATTTTTATTTTCTCAAATTGTTACAACATGACGTCTGTAGTTTATTGTAGAATATTTTTACATTTTATGTCGTCGTTAATTAAAAATTTAAAAAAAACTAATTCTGAAAGCGTATCCACCCCCAAAGTAGGAGTAGTATTGAACGTCGGCTTTGCACTCAAACTCAGGATTTACCAATCTTTAAAAAGCGTAATATGTCTCAAATGAATCCTAAAGAAGTTTTCGACAACACTGCGTACTCAGTTCAACTACCTTACATAGCCGGTCACTCCCTTTAAGCATGCTATTGAGAAGCTATTACGAAAATAGGAACAAAAAATTCCAAATTCAGGGGGGGGGCGAATACCCCCCGCCCCCCCCCTATATCCACCCCTGATAACTCTTATATGCTTTCCTGCAGTAGGAATGTGCAAGTTGCTTTTCTAGAAAAACTACAATAAGTTAGAAAAACTAAGTTGTCTTGGCCCCATTATTAACCAAATAAAAGTTTCAAAAGTACCGTTGTGAATTGGGCTTGTCCTTATTTTTAAATTGAAGGCCACTTAAATACGACGAAAGTCCTCTCATGAAAAGAACTTTAAACTATAATACGACAGTAACACAAAACTAGCCTGTCTTTATAAAACAAGTCTGTGACGGTTGACCCACAGCAATAGCAGATTAGCAGATAAGAAGGGTCATTGGCAATGAGAGGAAGAAATAGGTGTAATCGATTCTGATAGAAAAAGGAAATACATTTAGACCAATTATAGATCTGAAAAATAATAGAACTTCCTACAAGACATCCCAAGAAGTCACCTTTGTCTAGACATAGGGAAAGGGTCAAACTAATTGGAAATTACTTTTATGACTTTGTGACCTAGTACCTCCTATTTGTGATTTTACGCCTTAGTGTTAGTAATCAAATGTATTTGGTTTCACATTAGAAATTTTTAACTTTTTAATACCTTTTAAGATAAGAGTTTTGCGAATTAAACATAGGTTTCAATTAAACGTGAAATTAACATTAAAATTTTGTTTAACTGACATAAATCCAGACTTCTATAAAAAGTTGAATCAATTTTCAAGACTGGATCAACAAGAAGTGTTGCAGAAGATTTTCAAGTATTACTTTTGAATTTCCAAAAATTTTAAGATTGAATTTTATTGAAGGCCTGGACATCAAATTGGGCAAAATCGGTTCTGCTGTTTTGTCCATTATTCGGTTCAAACTATAAATATTTCAGTTGACGTCACTTTTCGACATTTATAATTATAAAGAATTATATTTCAGAGATGTAGTTAGAAATTCCTTAAAGGATACACCTGAAGTGGTGATAAATATCCAGTGGGAAAGGATACCCGCAAGGAACTAAAAATGGATGTAAATCTGGGTTACATGGATGGAAACAGGTATCGTGCACATTAATAGGACTGATTTTTAAAATTTTAAGCGACTTTCCATTTAAAAAGAGGCAAGCCACCTAACAGAGAAACAACAATAGAAAACAATCTCTTTTATAAGATTTTTATATTTTATTTATTCTTTAAAGTTGCTAACTGTAAATCGAACATGTTGTAACAGTATGGTCACTTGAAATTACTTCTGTAGTCCCATTGTGGAAGCAATTATTTGAAATCTTTATTTAAAGGGTTTTCCCCTTTGATTTCTTTTAACGTGTTGTTAGTGGCGGTGCTTAGGATTAACTTCATATTGATGCCAACCCTGGATCCGTCCCGTAAAAATGGATCCGGATCTTGAACACTGGTTGGTGAATAAATTTAATTTGTCTAGATATCGTCTTCACGATGGAAGCTTGTGGAAGTTAAAGAAACTAAATTCTGCTTTAGACTCTGATATTGATCTTACACTCAGGAGTAGAATTCTCAGGTCAGAGTACACAATGCAGTGTAGAATTTTTAGTTAAGAGTACACAATGCAGGTAAAATTCTCAGGTAAGAGTACACAATGCAGGGTACAATACTTTAAGGAAACACAATGCAGGGTACAATTCTCAGGTTAGAGCACACAATGCAGGGTACAATTCTTAGGTTAAAGTACTCATTACAGGATACAATTATCAGGCTAGAGTAAATAATGCAGGATACAATTCTCATGATAGAGTACATAATACAGGATACAATTATCAGGCTAGAGTACATAATACAGGATACAATTATCAGGCTAGAGTACATAATACAGGATACAATTTTCAGGTCAGAGTACATAATATAGGATACAATTCTCATGATAGAGTACACAATGCAGGGTATAATTCTCAGGTTAGAGTACACAATACAGGATACGGTTCTTTGGTAAGAGTACATAATTCAAGGTACAATTCTCACTTCTCAGATTAGAGTACATAGTACAGGATTCAATTCTCAGGTAAGAGCACACAATTCAGGGTATAATTCTCGTTTGCACGTACTCAGTACAGGATACCATTCTTAGGTTAGAGTACATAATAAAGGATACAATTCTCAGGTTATAGTACATAATACAGGACACAATTCTCAGATCCGAGTACATAATACAGGATACAATTCTCAGGTTAGAGTACATAGTACAGGATACAATTCTCATGATAGAGTACACAATGCAGGGTACAATTCTCAGGTTAGAGTACACAATACAGTATACGGTTCTCTGGTAAGAGTACATAATTTAAGGTACAATTCTCACTTCTCAGATTAGAGTACATAATACAGGATTCAATTCTCAGGTTAAAGTACATAATACGGGAAACAATTCTCGGGTTAAAGTACATAATACAGGATATATTTCTCAGGTTAGAGTACATAATACAGGATACAATTTTCAGGACAGAGTACATAATATTGGATACAATTCTCATGATAGAGTACACAATGCAGGGTAAAATTCTCAGGTTAGAGTACACAATACAGGATACGGTTCTCTGGTAAGAGTACATAATTTAAGGTACAATTCTCACTTCTCAGATTAGAGTACATAATACAGGATTCAATTCTCAGGTTAAAGTACATAATACGGGAAACAATTCTCGGGGTTAAAGTACATACTACGGGAAACAATTCTCAGGTTAGAGTACACAACACCGGGTACAATTCTCAGGTTAGAGTACATAATACAGGATACAATTTTCAGGTGAGAGTAGATATACAGGAAACAATTCTCAGGTTAGAGTACTTAATACAGGATAGTATTCTCAGGTCAGAGTACATAATACAGGATACAATTCTCCGGTTAGAGTACTTGATACATATTCTCAGGTTAGAGTACATAATACAGGATACAATTCTCAGGTTAGAGTACTTAATACAGGATACTATTCTCAGGTCAGAGTACATAATACAGGATACTATTCTCAGGTTAGAGTACATAGTACAGGATACAATTCTCAGGTTAGAGTACATAATACCGGATACAATTCTCATATCACACTCAACTGAAATTTCCAGCTTAGGTTAAAATTCTCTATAGTGGGTACAGGGTACAATTCTAAGGTACGATCACTGAACAGTACACTGCTTAGGTATAATATCTGAGGGAGCTACAAGGTTAATTCTTCAAAGAACCTTCACATCCCGAGATTTCGATTGTCAACATTTTTCGAATTTTTTAATGATGTTTTTTTTTAGAGAGAAAGTGCTTGACAACCAGATTATACAGGTCAAATTTTTTAAGTAATAGATTTTCATTATATGATGTGTGAGCGCTTAAGATCCATTTAATTTTGATGCGGATCCGGATCCAGATCCTGGATTCGCACTGAAAAAAATTGATACGGATCCAGATCATAAACTTATCTCTAAGATTTGCTGAATTTTTTAACAAAGCAGAATTGTCAAATTACTTTTCTTCTTTTTTTCCGCTTATTTTTATGCTAAAACTTGATTAACCATTCGGAGATCAGGAAATCTTTATAATAATTTTTTCAACAGTTGGGATTTGGGTTTTGAGAGTGAAAAAGTTTTTATTTTGCAGTTTTTGGTTGATATTTTGTCCCTTGGATCCGGATCCGGTTCCAGGAAGTCAAAATCAAATTATAGATTGTTTTAAAAGTTGGTATATGTTTCAAAACGCGTCCAAGATCCGAATTCGTGACATTCGTGCGAAAATGAAAAACCTTGAATTGGTTTGAAAATGTTATGGGTTTTTATTGAAAATGAACAGTTCCTCACAGTTTTAATTTAAGAAAAGAAGTAAATAGTGTTATTTGTAGTTCTCGTTGTGCTTAATAATATTTTGGAAATAGTTTCTTTAATTGATATTTGCTCTCGAGTTAAGAAGAGTTACTAAAATATTTGTGCCCAAATCTGACACTCAGTGTCAGATTTGGAAAATAAGCACGGTTTGGAATTGTCTTCCCCTGAAATGATAAATGAAAATTAATATTTTGTTGAAAATTTAAATATTTGATTGCAGGCGTTAGTTCATCTTCGTCCCGAGATAGATCTTGTTATGCTTGAAGAAATTATCCAGGGAATTCATAAAAAATGTTCTTTTTTTCGGATGTGGGGAATTTAAACTTCATTGATGCTTTGATATCTGTCCGTTTAGAAAAGGTCAAAAAAAAGTTTTAAACAAAACATAATTTATATTGTGCCAAAGTTAAGGGAGCAAATATTTTTCATTGGAAAATTTATAAGTATTCATTAACCCAGAAAAACCTTTCACCCTCGCTGCCCTTACGCCGAGGTTTTATAGAAGACAAAAAAATTAAAATTATTATATGTATTTTGTTCAAAATGCATCGATAAATGTAGAATGTAGATACAATTTAAATACTTGAATTAGGAGCGGTTTACCTATGTTGAAAGGTGGCGACGATGGTGAATCTTTGAATTTTTCAATTTTGGAATTCTTTTTTACAGATTTTATGTAAGCTAACTGCACAAATAGAGTAAGTTTTACAAATTAATTTATTAGTTTATTTTTCATTACAAGTTTTAAGAAAAAGGACATTAAAAAAAGTGGGGGAGGGGGTTACTGTATTGATTAAGAATATATGAAAAATGTTCTACGTTAATTATGCTTATACATACAATGTTAAACGTAGAAATATACATAAATACCTACATGTATGTATATTGAATATTATTCATGCATTAAATGCATAATATCTGATAAGTGTAAAATGTATATACTAAATGTACAATATACTGCACTCTAGTAGTATGGGCGAAATGTTAGAACCTGTAACAGAACAACTGTATTCAGAGCACAAACTTTACCTCTCTCAGGTAGTAAATAAATATAAAAAAGTTTGTTTCAGAATAAACAAAGTTATATTTTTTAGGTTAAAGATGTTTTTAATGAACCGAAGTTTACCTGGCCAATACTTAAACTTCTAAAGCTTTACATCAGGAAACTATGTCATCCTGATATATTCTTACCAGATATCAATAAATGCCCCCCCCCTCTAGATATATACAGAATGCTAATCAGCTTTCACAAGCTGGGCTAAGTAGACCTATAGTCGTACCGGCACGACATGCTGTATTCATAAAAAAGGTTTTGACTGTTATTTAACAGCCAATTGTTACTTATAATAACCATTTTGGGATTAAGTTAAAACATTTTGCTTCTTGGATACTGTAAAGGTACACATTCAGTTCAGTTACCTTGCAAGCACTACTTTATCTCTCCTTCAAACAAAACTAGCAGAAAAAATAGTAAACGAAATTTTTTATGTTCTTCACTCTTCAGTTTCAGATTTGAAAAGTGTCATAGCTCTGAGTTCTAAGGGGGCACTGCCCCCCTTGCCCCCCCCTGTATACGCCCTTGAAAATATCGCATATTCTAACCTTCAATTGATTTCTGTATACTCTCTTATTTCAGCCCCCCCCCCCTATTCGATTGTAATTTTTAACACTTGTTTAATTAAGAAAATCTACGGTTTTCAGTAAAGATTATTTTGTGTTAACTGTATCTAAAATTGGCAAAAAGCTTCCGGGCCTGTTGATTTCGAATTTTTAGTTTCTTCTAAACTTTTAAGGAGGAGTGGGGTAAATAGTTAAATTTATTTAGGAAATATATTAAGATATTTGAGTAAAAAAATCATCGGGTTTGACTTAAATTTAGAAAATTAATTGAAAAAACTGAATATGATAAATTGTATCTGTTCTTATTATTTAGACATAACACAATTATTATCAAAAATTATATTTTGAGGTAAATTTTTAGTTTTGTAATGAAAAACGAAGGTTTTTAGTTGGCTAATAATATTGTTAAATTGTAAGAATGATATGGTGTGTGTGAAGTGAGCTGGATAAGAATGAGAATGAGAAGAAGATTGAAGATTGTTTAGTCTTGGTACAGAATCTGCTCAGCATATCAGGGATAAAACACAAAATATTTTCACAATTTATATCGTCACTTATACGGTTCTTAATTTGGATGTAAAATTCAACAGCAGATTTAACCAAACAGTATCCAGAGCTTGATGGGTTAAAACACTTTTTTTGCTTTCAATAATGGCTGAAATGTTCAAATTGAGTTTGTTTGTTGTTTTATCAGAGCACTATGCTGGAACTATGGCTGCTGCAGTTATTGCAAATCTTCAGGCAAATAAATTCATCTGTATACAGGGTGTCTAATAAATACATCTATATACAGGGTGTCTAATCAAAACGGGAAGAAGGGTCTACAGACAAGTTTTGAATCGGATTAATAAGATTGAGACCATTTTAAAAATCTACGTATAATTTTCGTTGCAAGTCAAATTTTAGGTTTTTAGATCTTAAAATAACAATTATACAGGCTCCTAAAGTTTCCAACTGGAATGAGTAATTTGGTAAAAATAAGATAATCTCCGTTTGCACAATCTATATATACATTTGGCTTGTCTGTCTGTTTGTTTGTATCCAATAAACGTCAAAACGACTGAACCGATCGGGCCCAAATTTTGTGTGGGACCTCACGTGACCCCCAGGGAAGGTTTTCGAATTATCAAAATTTTAAAAAATTGTGTTTAAACGTTTTTTATTTTTGTATAATTTAGAAAAAATATTATGAAATCCGCAAACTTTTTTGTTTTTGTTTTATGCTGTACGAAGAGAAGATGCTCACAGATAAAGCCACAATTAAAAGTTGAAATAGAAGATGGGCGCGAAGCGCCCTAAAAGCCTAGTTTTGTATAAGTGTCTACATTACAGACTTGCTTGTAATTGGATTATCAAGATTGAGACCATTTTTGATATTTACGTACAATGTCCGATTTAATGATTCCAATTTTAAGCTTGTAGATCTAAAGATAACAATTCTATAGACTCAGCTAAAGTTTCCAACTGGAGCGAAGTAAAAAGGATAATCTCCGTTTTCACAATTTATAATCAATGTTAGGTTACAGTTTATTACATTACAATGGTTTATTTTAGATAAGCCTAAAATTCGGATCATTGAATCGGAAATTGTACGTAGATATAAAAAATCGTCTTTGAAAATCCGATTACAAACAAGTCTGCACAGACCCTTATGTGCTAACGGAGATTATCTTTACTTTTACCAAATTTACTCACTCCAGTTGGAAACTTTAAGAGACATTAAAATTGTCATTTTTAGATCTACAAGCCTAAAATTGGACTCATTGAATCGGAAATTGTACGTAAAAGACACATTCTAAGTCACGTTCTGTTTGGACCAATTTCTAAGTCAGAACTCTAAGTCTCAATTACATCTAAGACACATTCTAAGTCACAATCTTAGTCAAAATCATGTCTCAGTCGCAATTTTTGGGCTACAACACGCATAAGACACATGCTAAGACACAATTCATAGTCACAATTATGATTGAGTCACGTTTTTTTTAGGCTACAATATGTATAAGACACATTCTAAGATTCTAAGACACAATTCTTAGTCACAATTACTATGATGTCTAAGACTCTTTCTAGGTCTCAATTCTAAGTCACAATTACGTCTAGGACACATTTTCAGTCACCATTCAAGGTCAATAATATGTCTAAGTCACGTTTTTTTAGGCTAAATCCTTTAAAAGACACATTCTAAGTCACGTTCTGTTTGGACCAATTTCTAAGTCAGAACTCTAAGTCTCAATTACATCTAAGACACATTCTAAGTCACAATATTAGTCAAAATCATGTCTCAGTCGCAATTTTTGGGCTACAACATGCATAAGACACATGCTAAGACACAATTCATAGTCACAGTTATGATTGAGTCACGTTTTTTTTAGGCTACAATATGTATAAGACACATTCTAAGACACAATTCTTAGTCACAATTACTATGATGTCTAAGACTCTTTCTAGGTCTCAATTCTAAGTCACAATTACGTCTAGGACACATTTTCAGTCACCATTCAAGGTCAATGATATGTACGTCTAAGTCACGTTTTTTTAGGCTAATTCCTGTAAAAGACACATTCTAAGTCACGTTCTGTTTGGACCAATTTCTAAGTCAGAACTCTAAGTCTCAATTACATCTAAGACACATTCTAAGTCACAATCTTAGTCAAAAGTATGTCTAAGTCACAATTTTTAGGCTACAGCATGCATAAAACACATGCTAAGACACAATTCCATGTCACAATTACAATCATGTCTAGACGCTCTCTAGGTGACAATTCTTAGTCACAATTATGTCAAAGTCACGTTTCTAGGCTATACTATGTATAACTACGTCCAAGACATATTCTAAAACACAATTCAAGGTCAGAATTATGTCTAAGTCACGTTTTTTAGGCTACAAGATGTATTAGAAATAAATCTTAGTCAAAATCATGTCTAAGACACAACTAATGTCATAAACATGTCTAGGAAACATTCTAAGTCACAATTCTAATGACAAATTATGTCTAGTTCACGTTTTTAGGCCATATTATCTAGCAGACACATTCTGAGTCACAAATTTTATGACCTAATTATGTCTTAAGTCACGTTTTTTACTCTACATTATGTATAAGACATATTCTAAGACACAATTCTAAGTCACAGTTCTAAGTCACAATTCTAAGTCACAACCCTAAGTCACAAGTCACAATGATATAAAGGTCAAATTTATCTCAATTTTAATTTTTTTTTTTTTTTTTTTTTAAGTGTAGAACAGCCTTAGAAAAGTGACTTAGAGTCCAATAACTTGTGATTTAAGGTCAGTAACTGTATGAAATTTGCACTAATTTTACTAGTATGGGTAGCCATTAAAACTAGATAATAATTGATCCATTAATGTCATATTCTATATCATATGGGGCACTTTAAAGTTTTCTAAAATCAATCTGAAATGTCTGAGAATCTTTCTAAGTTGTCACAACTTTTGAGACCAAATTATGTCACAATTCTAAGTCACCATTTGAAGACAAACTCAATAGACCTAATCATGTCTGAGACACATTTCTAAGTCACAGTTTTGTCTAAGACACATTCTAAGTCACAATTCTGAGTCTTTATAAGGTCTGAAGCACCATTTCAGTCACACTTATGTCCTAATTCACAGTTCTCCCCTCTAAGTGACAGTTCTAAGTCAAGGCTTTTTTTTCAGACCAATTTGTGTCACAGCCTTGTCTAAGACACTTTCTAAGTCACAAAAACACCTTCTCAGTCCCAATCATGTCTAAGTCACATTTGTGGGCTTGTGGAGCCCCTGATCTGCATACTGCAGTACTGTGTGTACTGCAGCCTGATTCTAGAACAATTCACCTTAGTATATAGACTCTTTGTATATTATTTGAAAGACAGTATTCTACAGTAGCTTGTCTTGTTCACTTGACAGTAGTTCTAAAGGCTAAATTCTGTATAAGACACAACTCTTGTGACAAAACTATTCCTTTGTCATGCTTGGTAAGGCTTAACCATGTCTAAAACACATTGTCAGTCACAGGCACAAGTCACAAATATGTTTAAGCCTGTTCTTGGAGACAAAATTATGTCTAAGACACTTTCTAAGTCTCAAATTATAAGTCACAATCATTTCTAAGTCTCATTTTTCTCGTTCAATTTTGTATAAGAGTTTGACTCTTGCCAAAAATTGCCCTTCTCAGTTTTTTCTGAAAAGCATCAAAAATGATTTTTGACCTGAAATATTAAGAATTTCTTTCTTCTTGTTTTAAAACCAATGAGGAAATGTTTGTGGAGTTAAATCCATCTGAAAAGCACAGGGAAAAACAATGCTTCCTAATTCTTAGCTTATGAAGTCATAATTTGACTGGGAAGTTAATATTTTCTTTAAAAAAAGTGATTAAGGCATCAAATTTGATTGCTCCTTGCTTATGATGCTTTCAAATGTTGATTATGATGCTTTCAAATTACACTTTGGATGCTTTACTACACGGTCAAAGCATCAAAAGTGTTGAGATTGAAAGACCCTCAAACTCTGTCCCTCTAACAAACCTGATTTGCATTCAATGAGTCTAGTTTTCAAGTTGTTGTAGATGAAAAGAAAAGAAGAATTTACCTCCACCCCTTATTAGAAAAAAGATTCTCATCCTCTGACAACTGTACTGTTACAATTTTTAAAAAAATTATCCCCATTTTCTCCCCGAAACTGAATTTCCAATTACATTCTCGTGTCTAATTTTTTAAATTTTTTTTTATGCAAAATTTTATTTTATTTTAATCATTTCATTGCTTTTTCTTTTGTAAAGTTTTAGTTTCATTTTCTTTTTCACGTTTATTTAGTCCTTTATTTTTTATGTATAATTAATTTCCTATTAAGTTTTCATGTTCTGATGTACAAAATACAAACTCATTTTCATCTTCTCATGTTTCTTTTCATTTCTATCTTCGCATGTTCAATTTTATTTCCATATATTCATGTCCAGTTTCATTTTCAACTCAATTTCAATTTTTTATCTTTTTTGTCAAATTTTATTTTATTTTAATTGTTTCATATTACAGTTTTATTTCTTTTGATTCTAGTTTTTTTATCTTTCATGTCCAATTTTATTTGTTATTTCATGTTCAATTAGGTTTTCATTTTTTCATGTTTAGTTTTACTTTCATATTCTTTTGACTATTTATTTTGATTAAGTTTTATATAAACCTAAATCATGCACCTTCAGTAAAATATGAAGCATAATGTCTGACCGCATCAACCTTGTTGCACCGGCTAGTTATATTAAAACAGATTGCAATGTAATTGGTTAAAACAAATGTGGCTACTTAAAACCAAGGTTTTTTAGGACCTTCCTTGCGTTACCGGCCTAAAATTCTGCTTTAGACTATACCAAAACTATACTTAATGACATCTGACAAATTTTATTTCAAAATATGTAGTATTTGTCATACAAATGAGATGCGTAACAAAATTACAATTTTAGCTTTATTTTAACAGGAGAGCATCCTATCCTATAACTGATAAAAACAAATTTAGAAGTTTATATTCGTGTCATTATTTTCCCACCATTTTTAGCACCTACAATGATTGCTTTATTTGATAACTAGAGTTTTTATGTTGATTGTTTGAATTTAGAACCAATACTGCAGCCAATGACGTCATATAAAAGAAATAATAGGTTTAAAAGAACATTGAGTTAAATACTTCATGAATATTTATTATTTGTTGCGGAGTTACTAAATATATAAACACTCACAACCGTTTTCTTTTAGCTCTGATGAATAAGAGATACTCGGGGAATCAATACCTCCCCATCCCCATCTCCAACCTCCCCACCCCCTTCCCCCCACCTTCCTGAATCAATGTCACATCTTATCTTCAGATTATACTGCAGAACTGAAATAAGAGAATATTACAATATAGAAGCAAATCAATATTTTTTCTGGAAAAATTATTCATGTAACCAACGAGGTTATAGTGTATAGAGTGATGATGTACGCTAATCCTTTACTAATTGTATAGGCCATAAACTATACCGAGAGCGTACTGCATATTTGTTTATTATAAGTTGATTCTGGCCTAACTTATAGTATATCATTATTAGTAAACAGTTGTAAGTTACAGCTAACATAGCACACAGGTAGAGAACTATCATCCCCTGCACGTAACTAAATAAACTACATATAACAGAAGAAGGTCAAACTTATGCAATATTTCTGGTAAGACTTTGTGACCTTGTAGCTTCTTTAGTTTTTAGTTTTATGCAAAAGAAAACCTAAATAGTTACATAAATCATTCTAATCATTTTCTTCTTTTCAATTTTATCTCTTTAATAACAGGACTTGATAACAACTTTACAATGATAGCTGGATCTTTTTAATCGCAAAAAAAGTGGCTGAACTGGATTTGATAGTTACACTCTAGGCCAAATTGAAGAAATCGATTTCTTAACTAAATTGTTAAAGCTGAGAACTTAGAAAATTTATTTTTTTGGAAAAAGAAAAAAAATGTACTAAGATTTGTATGAACTATCAAGCAGTTATTTTTAAAATAATAAACATTTAAAGGGACTGTTAGAGTATAATTTCAATTAAACCTCCTTGCAAAGATGCCAGTGTCCGATTCACAACTACAACTCTGATCCTTGTTGCACCGGCTAGTAATATTGAGTGTCTGCTTTATTTACCCAATGCCCGTGCGGTACAGTAAAAACTGGAACCGGAAAGGTTGACACGGCTCGGAAATTCAAATGTACTACGGCTGCCCGTGATTAAGTAATGAGGAAGTAAAAGGAAATAGTGTTCCAATCAGACACAATCAGAGGTATGATAAACTTTTAGATAAACAGACTTATCAGCTAACCTTTCAAGCTTCCACAAATGTTACAAAAATATTCTGTAAAAATTCCGCAAAATAATTTCTTTGTTTTGCGCATTTTATAGATCTTATAGAATGGCATTTTTTACAAGAATTAGTGGATATTTTTTAACAAGGATAAGTGGATATTTTTTTAACAAGGATGAGTGGATATTTTTTAACAAGGATAAGTGGATATTTTTTAACAAGGATAAGTGGATATTTTTTGAACAAGGATAAGTGGATATTTTTTTAACAAGGATAAGTGAATATTTTTTAACAAGGATAAGCGGATATTTTTTAACAAGGATAAATGGATATTTTTTTAACACGGATAAGTGGATATTTTTTATCAAGGATAAGTGGATATTTTCTAATAAGGATAAGTGGATATTTTTTTTACAAGAATAAGTGGATATTTTTTAAGGGAAATTTGTTTCGGAAAAAGTTTAATCTAACAAATGGATATAAATATAGATATTTAGCTACTTTTATAGGAATTTAAACAAAAGTAAAATATTTTTGATTATGTAGATATAACTTTAAAATAAATAGGAGAGTTCTAATCATACGCATCTCCATCATATTATTTAATCAATAATATCGAATTTGCGATATTTTTCTACTTTTCCTTAGGTTCATAAGCGGGTTCAACCATGATCCATGTCTCAAAACTCATAAAATCTTGTTCCAGAATTAACTGCCTAAATATTTCAAAAACTAAATTTAATCGCATTTAGCCTCCCCCCCTCTTAGTTTGTTTTGCCCTAGAACTCTTATTTTTATAAATAGTCCAAACTTTAGAGTTGAAGCTACAGATTTAAAAATTGACATTTTTAAAATGCTCTTTGACATGTGTCACACAGGCTACAGCACACTCACATGTTTTTATTTGACAAAAAGCTATTTTTTTAAAATACATTTTTTCAACCTTTTTTAAATCTCTCTAGCACCCAATCTTTTTTGCCTTGTAAAATTGAAGTATGCACATTGCTCATGTTCAAATTGCAATTTCATATCTATTCTTTGAGTCTGTTTTCTAGGAGGTAGTCGCGGGACGCTTTTCCCCTTGTTTTTAGATTCAGACCCCCCCCCCCCTCCTCCCCAGCCTATATAGGGTTAAGGAACTCCTCTTTGTGTATATACTTTGTGCAAAGTGAAATGTTTCAACAAGAGAGAGAAGGAAGGAATGTCATAAAGACTGTTAAGGCTGACAAGTATTGAACCTTTTGTAATTCATGTTTCCTTAATTTCATTAAAACACAGTTTATGTGATTCTATAAAATAGTTTCAAATATTTTAGAATGTATTTAACATTCTACACAAATTAAACTTTTGAATTCAAACCATTACATTTTCGTTGGACTGTTTAAATAGATTCGTTGACACAGAAATATTACATTTACAAATTGTGATATAAAACAGAACACGAAAACTAAAAGTTTTGTTAAATAATTTTTTACATAAATGTTTATTTTTCAGATGACAATTTCAACAATCATTTTTGGAATAATTTTCTCTCATATAAAATGTCTTTCCTCCACAACATTTGGTCTGGACTCACGGTTGACCCAGTATTCTGGATTAGAACCTAGATCATATCCAGGGGTTGAGTCTAGACCCGGAGTAAAGATGGAACCTAGGCCCGGAGTAAGGATTGAACCTAGATATCCTAGTTACACTGCTCAAACTACTAACCTTGTTCAAGTTAAGGTATACAAATATGTCCATTTCTTAATCTTTTTTTTTTGGGGGGGGGGGAATGGTCTTTATGAAAGCCTCCCACTCAGAATAGGTCAATAAAATAAATAAATTTAAAATCTAATTCTATTTATCTAACTGAAGCTAAAATGTTCTCGAAGCATAAATATTGACTGACTAGTTATGTCCCCCCCCCCATTATGTATGTAGTCTAAAAAACATACACGGTGTCCCAAAAAAAGGCAATTAGGGGTTTTATAGACATTTGAAATACATTTTAGACCCAAAGCTCTAAAAGATGCCAATTTTTGGAAAACCCTGGATGCTTTTAAGTCTCTGATTTCGATTTATAGCAAGATGTTAAATTATTTATGCTGATTTTAGGTACCCCGCTACATACTTGCGGGCCAAACAGTACATTTGTAATGTAATAAAATTTTTGAATTTTTTTTACTGTTTTTAGGTCCCCCGGTATGTACTGGCAGGTCAAACAGTACATTTGTACTGCAATTTTTCCCTTCCATCACACAAAGACTTTTATTCTTTGAAGGTAGACTAATCATGATATCGATATGTTTTGTTTGTGAAAATAAAGTTTATCCCTTTTATTGCTGTTATTGTTTAACGTTAAAAACTGATTTATAATTAAATAATAATTTTCAAAACTGCAGATTGGCAAATATTAAATTGTTGAGATTAACATATACCATGAAAACTATTATTTAAGTAAGTTTCTTTTGTTAAGTTATTGGCGCTAGTTGAAATTTAAGAAAAGTTGTTGTTTTTTACTACTTTTTGCTATTTGTTTGGTCTTGGGAGTAAAAAATGTATTTTCCGAAAAAGCAACGTTAACGTTAAATATAAGTTGAGTAAAAAAAAGATTGTCAATGTTTTGGAAAAAATTTTCCAACATTCTATTTTGTTCGGAATTTAGGCATAAATGAAATAGATGTGATAAAAACATCAAAAATATTTTTAGAACATTGAAAAAGAAATCTGCGAAACCAATTTTAAAAAAAATTAAACTTTTTGAAAAATTGTTGGTAATTATTATATTTTATGTATTTCCAAAATTTTACAAAAAAAAATCATTTAAAATTGAATGAGATATGACAAAAAATGAAGGCCAATTTTGGAGAACACTGGAATAAACATTTTCCCAAACATTTTTTAAAAAGTTCATTCTTTCAAAAGTTTTTATTGGCGCGCGGAATTCAATATTCCTAAAATATTTTTTAATATTTTTCTATCGCATTTTATATTATTTGTGCCTTAAATCCGAAAAAAATAAAAATTTGAAAATTTTGTACAAAATATCGATAATCCCTGTTTATATTACTCACCCTGTATGTATAAAAATATAGAAATATTATTTCAAAGCGAAAGTTAATTTCTATTTTTAGCTCTAGCTAAAATTTTAAGCCCAGAAACCAATTCGCTTTATCACATCTGTATTAGTCGGTTTGTTGATGGGGGGAAGGCAACCCATACATGTCGTCACAAAATTGCGTTTGCGGCATGCGCTTAAACCAATAGCTTCAAAGCCACACCCTCTTTGTCTAACAGCAAAATGACATTTTTAAATTTTTTTCTTGTGATTTCAAAACTTTTTATTACAAGATTATTGATAGCCCGTAATCCGAATATTCTTTAACATATTAGATAAAGCTAGGAGATGTGCTACTGTCACCAAAATATAGATAGTGAAAGTGTATTATATGACAGATGTCATGACGTTTTAAAAATTTAAAATAATTCTACATTCGTCCATTATTTCCATACAAAAGTCCACACATTTGGCCGGAAGACAAAACGATTGTGGTTCAGAAGCTTAGGGTAAGTGAAAACACCATTTTGCGACGTCATTTGTGGGTCGGAGTTAAAAAAAGGCGTGGGTTGCCTTCCTCCCATCGTTAGATCCTTTCTCTTTTATCTTTTTGCATTCTTACTGGTGTTAATTTTATGATCACTTTTCTCCCGAGATCCCTGCCAAATATTCATGGAAATTCTGACTACAAAGTGTCAAAAAATATTTGCAAAAAAACATTCCACTAACTAAATTTGAATTTTATATGTCCTTTTTTAAAAGCTTTGGCGTATCAAGTTTTTATTCAAACTCTTCCCGCGGTTGTCATCTAATTCCTATTTTTATTCGGACATCCTGTAAACAGTTACCACATAGTAAAGTACATTGGATTAGGGTACTTAGAAAAGTGAAGTACATAATAGACAAAAATAGTACAAAGATTTATACCGGGATCCTTAAAATGTTTGCCTGAGCAATAATAATGAATTGCCTCCCGCCCCTTCTAATTTGAATCACCAATAATCTAACCCTTCCTGAATCTTTAGCTTTGAATCAGTGGTTCTAATTTGAATCGGTAATAGGTAGTTCAGCAATATAGCTGAAATTCTTTGAATTCATTCCCAGAACTTGAGACGTTTGTTTGACATAGTGGATATTTACCAGGCTGATCTAGATATCCATTATGTAAAAGACATCAATCTCAGATTTGATCCAATACAGCTCCTTTGTCTGATAGTTTAACTACGTATTCTATATACGTCAGTCATAATTTTATTTAAATATCAGCACATTAGTTATTCTTTTAAATTATTTGTCAAAATAAAAGAAAACTTAATTCATCTAAGTCAATTTTTTCAGTGGTTTCATGAAGATGAAGAAGTATATCGACTAATTCCAGGTAAAATTTATAAATATATTTTATATAAAAAACTATTTAAAAATTCATTACTAAAAAAACACGGTGACCCAAAAAACAGGGATTAACGTTTTTAAGACGTTTTAGTATTTAAAAAATCTTGAAAAAGTGCCCTTACATTCTTATTACATTCTTAATACATTCTTATTTTAGGAAGGATCGTTTAAGTAACATTTTGTACTTTGATGCTTCCGTTTGACGTAAGACTATGTTGAATGTTTGAAAACATCTCTGTTTACTCTCAACAATTAATAATTTTTATTATTTAATTCAAATCTATATTGCTTAGAAATTATAATAATAAATACCATATTAGATTTCTATAAAATTTACATTTAAAATTATTTCTTTAAGAGTTCCTAATTTGATGCCTTGCAAAAAAATAGCTTATTTCTGCAGTTCGCAACCATGAGGCCGGGATTCCTTCAACATCTCTTTGAAAGAAGGTTTCTTTTCATAGAGTTCTGGGTTTAGGACTATGTATACAACTTGGATTTCAGAAATCCCAGAAGAAAAATCTAGGGGGGTTCAGATATATGTAAATACTTTCAGTTAGTTTCTTAAACAATACATGGTTAGCTAAAGTTAACAGATTTTCCAATTTTCCAAAAACAATCGGATGAAAAAACTTACGTAAACGACTCCTTCTAAGATTAAAAAACTTCAGCACATTTTCAAATCATTATAAATGATTTCAAAGCCTGAAAAACGCTATTTCCTGTTTTTTGGGTCACCCTGTATAAATCATAATTTCATTGTTAAAGTAAAAGTTAAAAAACAAGTTTTTTTTAAAATTCTACAGTTAATTGATGTCTAAGGCGGAAATGTAAAATCGAACGTTCTGAATAAACATGAACAGTTGAAGTATTTGGTTTTGAACGCAAGTTTTTGAAAATAAAAAGTTTTTTTTTTAAATATGACCATTAATATTTCAACAATACTAGGGACATAGTTGAGAACTTTTGAGAAGAAAGAAAGTTAGTTTAGCTAGTCGACATGTTCATGTCCATGAATTTAATCTCTGCGGCAAAAGTTTTCAAGGATTCATAATTTTCCAACTGAGAAAATCTGAAAGTATTTAAATATATCCTTGATGTTTGTGCTCAGGAGCTGTTAGGGATCTACAAAGAATGGTTTTTAAATCTCATCTCTTCAATATAGATATTTCAGGCTCTAAGGTAAACAACATTATAATCACACCAGTGCAACAGTAGCATGATCAAACCTGTCTTGTGTAATCCATATTAAACCCGTACAAACATTTAATTGTACCAACCAGTCTTGTGTAATCCTAATTATACCCGTACAAGCATAACATTGTACCAACCGGTCTTGTGTAATCCTGATTAAAACCGGTACAAACATTAAATTTTACCAACCAGTCCAGTGTTATCCTGATTAAAACCGGTACAAACATTTAATTGTACCAACCAGTCTAGTGTAATCCTGATTAAACCCATAAAATCATTTAATTGTACCAACCAGTCTTGTGTAATCCTGATTAAAACCGGTACAAGAATTTAATTGTACCAACCAGTCTAGTGTAATCCTGATTAAACCCATAAAATCATTTAATGTGTAATCCTGATTAAACCCATAAAATCATTTAATTGTACCAACCAGTCTTGTGTAATCCTGATTATAACTGGTACAATCATTAAATTGTAACAACCAGTCTTGTGTAATCCTGATTACAACTGGTACAAGCATTTAATTGTACCAACCAGTCTTGTGTAATCCTGATTACAACTGGTACAAGCATTTAATTGTACCAGCCAGTTTAGTGTTATCCTGATAAAAACCCGTACAAGCATTTGATTGTACTGTCCAGTCTCGTGTTTTTAAAACAGGTACAAGAACATATAGCGAGGAATGTCCGGACAACGATGCACCACTCACACAGCTTCAATTGTCACTAAATTTCCCGATATATAAATTTGAATATCTACGAAATCCTTGATCAAAAAAAGTTTTAAAGGGACATGCCTCTCTATAAATAGAAGGTCACTTGAAATTAAGCTTCCAATCCCTTTAATTAATGTATTTGTTTTAAGATGATCGGTCCTGGCGAACATCTGCTCGTATTACAGTATATTAGTAGAACACAAGCTGGAGAATACAAGTGTCAGGTTAGCTTATCTTCATGTATTACATACAGTATATCACGTTTGAACAAAGGATGCTTACCGTAGTCTAATACTTCTAAAATTTCATCTTTATCTTTTTTCTTTCTCAATAAATACTCATTTAACATTATTGGAAGATCTAGAAAAATATTTAATGTTTCCAAGGAATGAATATCCTTTACCGGTTGGAATCAATTTTTCTAAAGTCAAACCTTATAGAAATCCAGCGTATAGAAACAGCTATGTAAAGCAACAAGGCGTATTTTCCGGGAGAAATTTTTTTATATTTTTGAGAAATTAAACGTTTTTGTAAAACATTGTAGCTTATAATTATCACTATCATAATTTCTATTTTTTAACATACCCTAGACATTAAAGGAGCAAAATAGTTTAATATGTACATTTGTACTGCTCTCTATTGTGTTTAAGGTCCCCCAGATTTTAGTATGTACTGACAACATAAATGAACGATTTTATGGTTATACATAAAATTGCATGTTACTATTTAAAAAGATATTTTATAAAAATGCTATCTACAGTTTTATCTTTAGAAAAAAAAATTTCTTAACCCTATCTCTGCTGGGGTACTTGAAAACCAGTATATGCTGGGGGGGCAATTTGACCCCCCCCCCCTCTAAATCCCATGTTTGATGTCCAAATATGACAAATGATACATCATGGGGGGGGGCGGGGGATCGATGATGTGGGCAGTGGAGTCTCAAGCTCTAATTTTCTATAAAGCCTGATATTTTAAACTTAACTTCTGTTGATTAATAGTCTCCCCCCCCCTAGTATAATAGATTCTGAATACATATTCATAGCTTCTTTCTATTCTTTTTATCATTAACATTTACGGATTTGTTATTGACTTATATATCACACCGGACTAACCAGAGTGAGCAGCATTCGGTTTCTTCTATTTGAAATCAAACGTGTTTTGGTCTATAATTCAATAATCATTTACTTTGCGGATTTGTTTATTTTATACATTTTCATTCAAAATGCATATGCCGACAATAAAGTATAAAAGGAAAAAAGGCTTACAAATTATGCTTAATGGGTCAAATTGTGATCGAAAGTCACAGCTTTCTGGAATATTGACAGAACCGTTAAATCCACGTGATATGGAAATAAACACCTCCAACAATTTCATAATCTTTCTTAAAGGGACTGTTAGCATAATTTCAATTGACCCTCAGCCCATAATTGAAAACAACAAATAAAAATTGATAATTAACAAATTATAAAGATTAAAATCTAATATATATTAAACAGACAAATCTTGTAAGGGGTATCTTTGTGAATATTACATTGTCATATTTGAATTGAGTGTGACTTGATATTACGCTTACAGTACCTTTTAGCAAGATTTAAATTCATAAACATTGATTAGTTTTGATTGCGGTAACTTTGTGGAAAGACAATGATAGAAACTGTAAGAATTTAACCCTTTTCAAGATAGAAAACGTCGAGACGATAATTTTTCTTATTTTGTTAATCAATAGAGGTTTAAAGGATACCTTTGTGAATCAGGGATTCCACTCTATAAATGGAGGGTTAATTAGAATTATGTTGACAGTCCCTTTAAAATGTTCATAACAGAGCCCTTCTAATCTGCATCACCGACATGTGAGAAAATGGCTGAATTTGTTTCCACATCACCCACCGTTATTTATTATTTTCAGACTTAAAGGCTATTTCATGATACATGAACTTTGAAAATCACACTCCTGATAGTTTTCTTTCTATAAGACGTTTTTAGTACAAAACTTGATGATGGGGAGGGGGGCAAGGTGATATTGTATGATGATTATTACGATTTTTGACTCGTTATGTTTTTTCTCATTACCAAAATTAAATATTTTGGCCTAATTGGCTCGATTCCCATGGAATGTCTACCCCAAACAACAAAAATAGAAACAAACTCAAGAACTGACGAGGGTCAACCCAGACCGAAATATATTTTCAATAAATGTGGAACTAACATCAACTTTTTTACTCTACAGAGGTTTGGTCCATCACCATTACCGAATTTTAATTTTAGTTAAACTAAGTATGCAGTGTTGTGGACAAATTCTTTAGAATTAATTTGACATATATAAAACTTTTTAAATATTTGCAAATCCTGAGTTTGAGCGCAAAGTCGACGTTCAAAATCGTACTTTTGGGTGGATACGTTTAAAATTTTTTTTTTTTAATTATCAAATAACGACGACAAAAATGTAAACAAAATTCTATAGTAAAATAATTATTCAATTATTAGTTTCTATAATCTCTCTTAAATCACTAGGGATTTTCTGCAGATTTTCTGGAATTATAATTAAAAAGACGACATTTAAAGAATTTGAAGAAATCTGCGAACAAATTCATAGAAAATAAGAATTTAATAAAATGATGAAAAAGGAAATATTTAATTCTAACTTCGATTTATTGGCAAATTTCCTTTGAGAAATATGTTCCTAAACATCTAATTAGTTTACTATAGAATTTTTACTATATTTTTCGTCGTCGTTATATAATAATTTAATAAAATCGATTCTGAAAATGTACCCACCCAAATTCTTGATTTAAACGTCGAATTTGCGCTCAAACTCAGTAATTATTCACCGTGGAAACGTTTTATATATGGCTCAAATTAATCCACAGTTCTAAAGTTTTCAGCTCACGTATCGTACAGGGTGTCCCACGAAACATGACAATAGAAAGACGACTTGAAAGTCGTCTTTAATATTTGAATTTATTTGTGACATTTAGTATTCTATCTACTTTAACATGTATGATTCTTGAAACAATTATCACATAATTTTCCTAGCCCTGACATTTCCAAAAAGTGGTCTGCGTTTTTTGTGCTTTCAATATTACCGGAGATAAAAAGAGTTTGGTTCAGATTTCAATTTTGGTAAATAAAAGCAAAATTGTCGAAATCTGAACGAAATTCTTTATATGTCGGGCAATATTGAAAGCACAAAAAAGGCAGACCACATTTTGGAAATGGCAGGACTAGGGGAATTTTGTGATTATTATCTCTAGAAATTTACCTCTAAAATTAGGTTCACAAAAAAATGCAGCAAATTATATCAAAAATCAAGACGACATTCAAGTTGTCCTGCATACTGTCATGTTTCGTGGGACACCCTGTAGTTCCGCTTATTTTCCTTATATATTCTAGCCCTTCTTTACCAATGAATAAAACTGTATAATGCAAATGCATACATATGAAAAATATATTTTGTAATATTTACATTTGTTTTATTGCGAAGTTTTGTGTAATTCGGCAATAAAAATGCTATTCAAGATACTAGCCTACACATAAAAAGAATTTGTGTTTTATTTATATCATGTGTTTAAAGATTTTATTTATTTTAATGCTTTTGCCAACATTTTCTTATTTTCTTTTTTTATCAAAATATTTTGTTTGGTCCATGAAATTTTTACTCTCTAATGCCTTTTGTTTTTGGTGTGGGAAGGGGGGGGGGCGGGGGATCGATGATGTGGGCAGTGGAGTCTCAAGCTCTAATTTTCTATAAAGCCTGATATTTTAAACTTAACTTCTGTTGATTAAAAATTTTATAATTTTGAAAACGTAAAGGTTTAGGGTAGATAGTTCAGAGCCGGATTTAAAGAATTTGAGCAGTGGCTTAAATTTGAGACTCGGCTCAAATATGGTTGGTTCCATTGAAGATTGTATTCAATGTTTCACGATTTAAGCCGGAGCTCAATTGAAACAGGTTCTTGGAGGATTGAGACGCGGCTCAAATTCATTAAATTTGAGCCGTGTTCAAGAATGTAAGGCAAGGAAAGTCAATTACGGTTATGTATACTCTGTGTACATATTGAAACCAGTTCTCTCTGGGCGGAATTTGTAAACAATAATAGATGCATCAGTGTTCGTTTGGTATCCGAGGAGGTTAAAAGTATTAAATTTTGATAATTTTGATAATTCACATAATAGTTTCGTATGACCAGAATATTTCATTGTTGTTTTATGTGAATGATGGATCCCATGTCAGGCTTCGACATCCGTCTTGTGTTTACATTAGCGCCCAGAGACAGTGCACTGCAGTACTAAAGATGTGTACACTTCTGAAATGACTCTCCTTGCCTTACATCCTTGGCCGTGTTAAGTAATGAGTTCTAGAAAGAATAAAAAGTGTCTTTATTGAAACTGATACATGTCAGTAAACCTAATATATTTTTTAAAATCATCATGCAGGGATGTTTTTAAAAGGACTGTAAGCGTAGTTTCAATATTGATCTTCCATACTAACATGGCAATGCTCGATTTACAACGGTACCATTGAAACCTTAATCTGATAAAAAATGTTGTAGATTTCGTCTTTTTCGTTGTTAAAAATGCGCAAGTCAATTTTGCAGAAAAATCGCAAATGTAAATAAACAGTTTAAAGAAACAAAAATATTTCTATTTTATTCCTACTTGATAAAGCTTTTAAGGGTAGCCTTGTCAATTTTGGCATTTAGAGTCACTTATAATTACGCTTACAATCCCTTTAGAATTATCAGTTTTTTTTTACTGTTTATTTTTGTTTAGGTGACTGAAGATTCTCCTCCATTTGCCTTTTCCGAGTCATCTGGAAGGTAAAATTATCAAAATAACTTTTTTTATTTTTCTAAATTTTCGAAAATAATGTTTTGTTTGAAAGTTACAAATTAATTTCTTGATTACCATATAAGTAAAATCTACCTAAATTTTACCTAAAAATGTTTAGAATTTAGAAATGAACTGATATCCCTCCTCCTCCTGATTCTCATTTTACTAATTTATTTATGCCAATTGCCAAGTGCATGTTGGGCTCTATAATAATAAATGCCCTACTCTTAAAACTGCTTTCAAACCTAATCAATCCAGGTACAACTCGTAAACTATCAATGCCAAACCAATGGGCATAATCTCATATGCTTCAATGTCAACACTGACACAAGCTCCTAAACTATCAATTCAAAACCCAATGGGCACGATCTCATTGGCTTCAATGTCAACAGGGACATAAGCACGTAAACTATCAATGCTTAACCAATGAACGCAATCTCGTCAGCTTGTTAGGTTTAAACGAGGAACGAATTACTCTCTCACCGTAATCAAAGCGGAGTATATTCCAACTAACTTGTATTTAGTTATCTACGTTACAGATTAAGTTGCGCGGATATATATAGGCGTAATTAAGCTAATCACAATACATGGTTTGACATACTTACAGACGTATTTAGGCTAGGTTTGTCGCATTGCTAGTTTTGAGAAGTTAATAATAAGCGCTTTTAGATTTACAGACAATGTACAACATAATATAACTAGGTATGTTCAGGTTAACAAATATTGGGATTTCTACATTATTTGCTACAGGGCTTCGGAAAGACAAGAATGATGATGGCTAATATTTACGCCTGTCTATCCGTGTATGAAGAATAAATATTGGTAAAAGGAGTGTATAAACCTTTTGTACATTGTTTTTATATAATACATTCTCTGTGTTTGTTTAGTATTTTCTTACATATTAACCAATTCAGGAATAAGAGTACAGTGTACAATACAACGGAAACAAACATAAAAAGTATTAAAAAAGAGTTCGTTATTAAACGTAATTTCAATTAACCCTCCATGCAAAGATGGCAATGTATGATTAACAACGGTACTCTTGAAACCTTAATCTGATCAAAAATATGAAAGATACCGTAGTATTGTTTTTGACTCCAAAGTTTTTTTTTCTGTGAGTTTCTCCATTGCTTCTTATAAACAAGGAATACACAAATTACAAGAAAACGCAAATGAGAAAAAAACAGTTCAAGAAAGAAAAACATTAATATCATGTGTACCCGTAGTACATTTGAATTTCCGAGCTAGGGCAACCTTTCCGGTCCCAGTTTGTACTGTATCGACCGGACATTGGGTGCAACAAGGTTGACGTGGTCAGACTTTAGGTTGAATTTACTTTTACTTAAGGGTCAGAGGTGCGTGATATTCATACTTGATTAGACAAAGCTTTCTAGGATATTGTTGGTAATCCGGCAATGTCATCGTTGCAATTTGTCATCTTTGAAATTCCGCTTAAAGAATTCCTTCAAGTGCTAAACTATTGAATGGAATAGCGCTTAATTTCAGCAATTGAGCTACGTACATATCAATCTTTTCGGGAATCAGTATAAGCATTGATGCCGTAGATTTAAGATTTTAAAGTTTACCTCTTTAAACATATAGGAAGCAAGATTTTAAAAATCGAATAGATTAAGCACTACCCTGTATGCCGAGTCCATTAGCGCCTGATCTAATCAGGGTTCAGTCATGTGTTTGTTGTCTATTCTGAACCAATAGAAATTGCATGGCGGTAACATCTATCTTTCTATCTATCTCATTATCCAATTAGAGATAAATCCTTATATCGGCGCTATCAGTTAATGGAAATATAAGATAATAATGAGCATATTAATTCTATTCTAATAACAAAATTTATTTTATTCTGAGAAAAGAGAAAGTTATTAGTCAAGAATGACTAAAGATGTTCATTTTTCAGATGGATTTCTAGCTCTTCCAAAGTTCTTTTCCAAACATTGACTGGCGGATTTATGAATAAGAAATAAAGAAAATTGGCAGAATTCAACACTTTTTCAGAACATGTTGCTCAAATATATGGTGTAGAGTTCTATATAAAGGGTACTGCTGTGATTTAACATCATAAATATAGATAGATACATAATTACACAATAATGTTTTATTTTCTCAGATTGATGGTAGTTGTACTTCCTGAGAGACACCCTGTGATATCTGGAGTTAAATCGTCTACCTATCTTCCAGGAGACAGGTATTTTTTTAGTTTAAAATAATAATTCAACGTTTTTTGGTTAGGAATCAAAAAACCTATTAATAAATTCAAAAACATAAAAAAAGTTTTATTAAATTTCACATCTAGTGAAAATTAAATTAAATCTAAACATGAAGAAGAAGTTTATTTAAAGCAGAATTTCTGACTTGACTTTGCCTAATCCTAAATCTTTAAGTATTCATTTTGCTTTAAACGAAAAGAGGTTTTCTTGGAAATATGCATGATTTGAGACTGAACTAAATTAATACAAGTTTAATTGGTTTTATTTCAAAATAGATAAATAAAAGATTATACTAGCTCGGGAACCCAGCTTTGCCATGAAACAAAGTTTTCTTATGAGTGTTAACCTATTAAACTTAGAACTTTTAAACCAAACTAAGAACATTCCCGTAATTCTTAAGAGTTCCCCAATCATCATTTGAGGCAAATCGGTTAAGGGGTTCCTGAGTTAGGATCGGACTTACAAACAAACAAACAGAGATTAATACTTAAAATATATAATAAATCTATTATTCAATAAAAAAGACAGATAAATATCCCATACAGAATGTTCCATGGAACAATTGACATGGACCAATCTTCAGTGAGGTCTATTCTTGACTTGGAGATTCTGATTGAATGATAAATCTGGTACACCTGAGGCCGAATTAAAAGCATTTGAGCCGCGGCTTAAATTAGAGCCGAAGCTGAAATATGGTTGGTTCCACTTAAAATTTCATTATATTTTTCAAGATTTTAGCCGGTGTTCAATTGAAACCGGTTTTGGGGGATTTGAGACGCGGATTAAATTCATTAAATTCGGACACTGGAATACTTTATATTTACATAGGTTATCTAAAATATGAACTTTATTTTATTTTAGGATTAGCATTAATTGCACGAGTAGGAGAAGTTTCCCAGCCCCCTCCCTTTACTGGTCTCTCAATGGGAAAATGGTAAATACATATTTTTTTGCTCCGGTTTGAGAATTTTAGGCCACTACGTAAAAACAAGACTAAATCTATTAATCTACGAGCTATATAGTAACAATATTAGTTACAAATACTGTGGCGGCACCTCACATGGTTCTGTCAATATTCCAGAAAACTGTGACTTTCAATCACAATTTGACCCATTAAACATGATGTTTTAGCCTTTTTTCCAAAATACTTTTTTGTCGGCACATACGTTTTGAATAAACAAATCCGTAAGTGAATAGATTGTTGAATTAAGGACCAACACACGTTTGATTTCAAATAGAAGAAACTGAATGCTACTCACTCTGGTTAGTCCGGGGTAAGCTCAAGATTTCATTATGGATTTTGATAAATTTTGAAAAAAAAGAAAACAGCAAGGAATCAGTCAGAGGGAGTTGAGAACTCTAACAGGAAGTAATTTTTACAAGGAACATAGTAGCGGACATTAGATGAGCAGTATTTGATAGAATTGATATATTTGATCTGTATCTGGGCTTAATGGGACTGTACATACAATATTCTGTGATCCTCAATTTGAAAAGTACTCTTTAAACCTTTTTTCTGATCAAGGATTAAAGGTTATTTACGTTTTTATTAACACACTTACTGTAAATGCCATTCGCATCGAGTTCACTATGAACAGTAGTGTAAACTCGAGTTATATCGTCTGCAGCTAGACATTATCATTTTAGCGAGAAAAACGCGGATTTCCTTCTCAATGATGCACAGATTTAAAGGGCCTGTTGGGAATAGGATATGTAAGTTGTAACATTTGCAATTGCGTCAATAGTCTTAATAAAAATCAATACAAACTTGAGGTTCCATGTATATTAGAAAAATATCGTCATTTTTTTTACTTTCTAAAATAGAAAAAGCAAAAACTCAGTCAAATTTCAAGTAGGAACTTCCAAGGAAAATTAATTATGATGAAACCCTTAGATCAGGAACAGAAAATATAGTTTGAGATCAAAGTATTCAAGAAACATATCTGATCAAAGAACCATTTCTTCTAGTTTTATAAACTGTCTCTCTGCAGAGCTGTCTCTGGTTTCCGTTCAAATATTCAAAATATCTTAAATCAATTTGTCAAAAGCTTTTAGCAAGTCTATTTAACATAAAACTGTGGTTTTTATGTAAAGCCATCGAGAACTTTTTATCTTTGCATAATGTCAAAAAATACACAAAAATACACATACAAGGTTTCTACGGCGGCCCCTCTTCATGATAATTTATTTAACTTTTTAACTGTTTCTCTTAAATTCGGCCATTTTAAATAATTTTAAAATTCATCTTTTCAAAGTATTTCTCAATTTTGATTTTCAATAAACCTTCTTCCTTGGGGTCATGTGAGGTCCCACACTACATTTGGGTCCCATTATTTTCCAGGTATTGAAGGATATTGATGTTAAAAGTTTTTAAATGAAATAATGTTTTGCTTTATTTTATCCAAATATTTTTTGGATAAAATGTTTTCTAAATATTATGGTAATAATATTTCACGTAAATAGTTTGTGTGTGAGGAGAGCAATCTCTTTGAATAGCATCACGGGAGCAGAACTTTTTTACTTTTATAACAAATATTTCTTTTAATAAGAATAATTTGCTGCTTCTATAATAATAGTTTAATGTGGCGTAAACACTTCCTGACTTCGCTAAAAATGTATCTATTTTATTTTCTAATAACCACAAATAACCAGTTCTGTATGCCGAGTCCATTAGCGCCTGATCCAATCAGGGTTCAGTCATGTGTTTGTTGTCTATTCTGAACCAATAGAACAATACTCAACGTTGAGCCTTATTCTCCACTAAAACCAACCAAGGTCGGTTTCATTTTCATTGGGCCTAACTTCTTAAGTCGAGCCGAAAATCTTACAGCTGTCAATCACGTGACACAAGCTGTCGTCAGAGTTGGGTCGAAGATTGGTCGGGTTTAAGGAATTACGGGTCGAGCCGAAGTTTTTAAATCGCGGACTCAGGTTGCAAAGATTATAATATTAATATTAAAGATTGTTGTGAGTTTTAAAGATACAAGTGTCCTTACAAAGATTGTAAAATTATTTAAAATGTTAGAGCTAAACATGTTCATGATTTATTAATACAAAGTGTGAACAAAACAAAAATAATTTCTGTCTATCTTAGTGGTAAAGAATGTTAATATAAAAAGATATGTTAGATCTTCCTGAATAATAATGTTCCCAATGAAAAACCTGCATAAATAGGAGAAGGCATTTATGATTGATTATCACGAATGGTCGGATAGTAAAGATAGATAAATTGCTTGAGAAGAAATACAGGATATCTACAAAATGGTTTTGGACTCCTCATTTTTTATTCGAAATCTTGTGTATAGTAAAATAGGCTCAAAATAAAACAATGAGACTTTTGATCATCAATGGGCTTCAAAAAGCCCTAATCACCCTCTTTTGGGACACCCAGCAGTATATATCTTTTAATTTGAATAGAGAGACAAATAGTAAAAAGAAACAGTGGATAGAGAAGAAAAAATGAACTTTTCTTAAAGGGACTGTAACCAAAATTTCAAGTGACCCTCTATGCAAAGATTACAATGTCCGATTTACAACGGTACCCATGAAAGCTTTGTCTTATCAAGTATGAATCAGATAGGCATGTTTTTGTTTATTTAAACTGTTTATTTTCATTTGTGGTTTCTCTGCGAAAGACGAAAGGTGACTTGCATGGTTCTTGTTTATAAGAAGCAATGGAGAAACTCACAGAAATGAACACTTTTTGAGTCCGAAAAGCGACTGTATCTTCCATATTTTGATCAGATTAAGCACGATCAAAAGTATTTGTTTATCTGAAACTCCTCCATACACTTAGATGATAATGCCAAATTGAAATATTTTCAAAACTCAATGCTTTTATCCTCCTCGGATGCTAAACGGACACTGATGCATTTATTCTTGTTTACAAATTCCGCCCAGAGTAAACTTGTTTAAATATGTACGCAGTGTATACGCAACTGCAATTAACCTTTCTTACATTATAACCTTGGACCAGACAAATATTTAAGGATACCGTCGCAAATCAGGTACTGTCCTCTTTGTAGTAAGGGTCACAGTCCCTTTTAGGAAAAGATTATTGATCTGAAACTCTATTTTTTTAATTCTAATATTTCTTCAAAAAAAAGGTTGAAAGATGGATGTTGAACCCCAATATAACAGAAGTGGATTAGGACGGATTAGAATCCTCTATATTAGGATTAAATAACAATATTTTATCCTTATATTTAGGTTGAAAGATGGATGTTGAATTCCTATATAACAGAAGTGGATCAGGACGAATTAGAATCCTTAATATTAGGATTTATAACAACACTTAATCCATATATTTAGGTTGAAAGATGGATGTTGAACTCCTATATAACAGAAGTGGATCAGGACGGATTAGAATCCTCTACTCTAGGACTAAACTTCCTTGTTCTTCCAGATCATTTTAGGAATATATAGTTGGTTAACAAAATCAAGTTTTAAAAAGCTTTAATTTTTAAGGAAATCTTAAGTATTTTTACTGTTTGCTTTATACAACATTTTATAATAAAAACAACAAAGAGGGTTTTTTGTTTTGTTTTTTGGTTTAAAAATTATTGATTGTGTCCGTTTGTTAACAAAATTTTCAGTGAATTTACTTAAACAAACTTTAGTTAACAGATCGTTAATGGGTAAAGCAATTTTTCTTTGAGCTTTACAAATTAACGGAAAAGAACTGAGTCTTTGCCAAAACCTTTAATTTTCTAATTCAAACATCTTTGCAACCCAATGTGATACACCTTTGTTATTTCAAACTATGAATTCGCAGTTTGTAATATCAAAGGTTTAGACTATCAGGTTGCGAAGATATATAGATTAGATTTATCCATAATAACGAACGGTTCATTGATTAACCATATACAGGCTCTTTAGAGTTAATTCCCCCCCCCCCCCATTCCTAAGATATTTATTGAGAAGAGTCCTAATTTTCTGTAAGAAGGAGAAGGTGTGTTCTATGATGTTGTATTAGATAGTGGGTTGAGGGGGGGGGGGGGGTTGTAACAGCCCTGATCGATGGAGTCTGATATATACCGAGAATACTTTTTATATAAAGATAAAAAACCTTTCTTGATTAAAGCAAATATATTCACTAAAGAAATATAAGAATGTTTTTTTATTGAAAAGTTTATAAAAAAGTTTATAAATATAACTTTTTTTATATCCCTAAAAGGAACCTCTCTTATAGCTCTTACTTATTATTTTAATTTGTTTAAGTGAGAGTGTTAATTGTTTTTTTTAAAATGTTGAACGTATTGATAAGAACTAATGATATATAAACCTGCTCATCACTACAAACTACACAAAAGGATAGGTTAAAATTCATGCAATATTACTGGTACACCATTGTGACCTTGTAGCTCCTCTAGTTTTGATTTTCCGGACAGGTATAGCTTTTTTATAGCTCTTTGACATGAGGAGTTAAATTTGAAAACTTATAAGATTTCAGTCTTCGTGCAGTTTACTTTAGTTTAATGTGCCTTGTTTAGAGTCAAGGGTTCCTTTTTCACATTTTAACATTGAATTGGGAATTTTTATACTTTTCAAGTAATGACCAGGTGTTGCATGCGGATTGCGGAATCATTTAATAAGTCACTAGTTAGCTCGCTTATTCAAATTTTGTTTCTCTAGAAATATGCATTTTAGAACTACAACACGCTTGTCACCAGTTTAGTTTGAGAGAAGTAATCATAGATAGAGATTGCGCATAAGACGATGAAAGAGATGTAAAGAGATGTTTTAAAGATATTCCTATTATAAAAATTAACTAGGTCGGTTGTGAACATTGGCTGTTCTTATGTCATTGAGTACTTGTGGTGTACATGAGTTCTGTAGAGAGAAATTAAAGTTAGTTTAGTCCTTTTCATGTCCTTCTCCAGTTCTCGTCAATATGATATATTGCTCAGTGAAATATTGTTGTTCAAAAAGTTCCATTCCCGGAGTTATTTTACACTCTAATATGAAATCCATTAAAACACCAAACCACCCTGCTTATCATTGAAGTACACTTTGACCCCTAGATGAGTTCGCGGACTGTACAGTTCTTGGTGATTTTGCGTACATAAGCTATCTATGTTTATTTATTTATCTATGGAAGTAATTGGCAAAATACTAATATTTTTTTTTAGGGATGAGTGCGGCCGTATTCCGGATCATTTTGAAGCTAAGCCAAGATAGCTTTCTAGCGTTGAGTAAAGTTTTTAAAAATAGACTTTTTATCCGTTTCTCAAATACTTGATAAATATGGTTTATTTTCTTTGTTTGCTTTTATTCCACAACCATGTTCTATGAATATATATTGTAGTAGAAGGAGCTGGGG
>NW_019396331.1:59288-84436 GCF_000591075.1 Eurytemora carolleeae | reverse complement strand
CCCATCTATCGCATCTCCCCTGCCTACCTGGCCTACCCCGTCTACCCCGTCTACCCTGTCTACCTTGTCTATCCCGTCCACCCCATTCAGAAATTTCATTAAAGCTCAAAGTAAACTTTTCATTGTGGAGGTTGTCCGTTCATGTCAAACTTTACCCCGATCAATAAATTATAAAAAAGTAGAAAATGGATCCTATATCGGAATGAAAATAATCAAAAGTCTACATCTTTTTTTTCATTGTGTGCACCGTGCAGGTGTGGGGGGGGGGGGTTATTTCACATAAAATATTTGTTCAAATCGTTAATGTTTAGAAAAAAAGATTCTTAAAGGGAACGTCCACGAAATTTTAAACCACTTTCTGAAAAACAATTATGAACATCCTCGTCTTATAACGTTGTCAAATCTGACAATGACTGCCAAGTTCAGTCATTGTCTCTCAAGCATAAATTTGCAATTCAACTTTATATAATAACTTTTAACTATAATAGATAAAAAAAATCCCACCAAAAAAATGGGAATCGGATATTCTATTATTTTTTTTTTCAAATAGATGATAAGGATTGACATTACAAAAAACAGTGAAATATGATTGTACTCTTTATTACAATATGATACAAAATCATAGCTTAAGATCAAAGACAAAAATCATTCAAAAGATTTTTTGGTCTTCCCGAACATTAAAGGGAGTGTCCGGCAATGTATGGTAGTTGAACTGAGAATGCAACATTGTGGAGAATATTTTTAGGTTCATTTGAAACGTATAAAATATTTTAATGATGTATAAATACTAAGATTGAGCGCAAAGTCGACTTTCAAAATCATCCAATTGGGTGAATACGTTTTGAGAATCGATTTCAAAAAAAATTTAAATAACGACGACAAAAAACTAAATAGTTGTTTAGGAACTGGTTGAGAAAATGAAATTCTTATTATCAAAAATATTCAGTGATAAGATTTTGTAATCTCTCATTGCTCACAAACATTTTCTTTAGATGTTCTTGCATTTTTATTGAAGAAACGACTTTTGAAGACTTTGTAGAAATCTGCGAACAAATTTGTTAAAAATAAGAAATTCAATGAAATGATGAAAAAGAAATAATTAATTCTAAGGTTCATTTATTGACACATTTCTATTGAGAAATATGTTCCTAAACATCTAATTAGTTTACTGTAAAATTTTTGATTTATGTTTCGTCTTCGTTAATTAATATATTAAAAAATTCTCAAAACGTAACATCTCTGATGGATGTTTTGAACGTCGGCTTTACGCTCAAACTCAGTATTTTTATATCATTAAAACGTTTTATGTGTCTCAAATGGATCCTAACAAAATTCTTCACAATACTACATTCTCAGTTCAAATACCATGCATTGCAGGTCACTCCCTTTAATACGACAGTGCAATGCGGTATTATATATAGAAAAGTTTGAGCTGAAAATACAAAAATCATGTTTGTAAAACATTGCAGAACTAACAGTTTGCTTTACATTTCATAATGGCAAAAGTTACTTTCCTGAATGGGGTTGTTTGGTTGGAATGAAACATTTCTACAGACTCCATTTTTTATTTAAATACAAGAATTAAATATATTAAGTTAGGAGAATATTTACTTCAGTGCTAATAGAATGAAAGGGTGTCGATTGTTACCTTGATGGACTAATAGTAATATTATCATCACTCGAAATATTAATAGATTTGAATAACAAAACAGCAATTAGTACTGAAGACATTCTTGCAAGGTAAAGTGAAATTATTCGCCAACTCAAGCACAACAAATACATCAAATTATATCGATGATTTAATATCAAAATCAAATATGATAAAATCATTAAAACCCATTAAAAATTGAATAAAATGGAGGCAACACCAAATGTTTTTGATTGATTGAATTATTTACAGGAAATTAAGCCGTAAAAAAATTTTGAAATTTACTAGAGGGTTAAATGTAATTTAGTTCTTGTCATAAACAATTTTTTGTTTAAATTCTTATATATTTGCAACCTGATGGTACAGAAACCTTTTATTCACAGTTATGAAGAAGGCAAAGTTTTCAGTAGCATATAGAATTAATTAACATTTTTGTTCTTCTTTGACGTTCTTTTATATAATAGAACTTATTTTCATTTCAAAATAGTGAAACCATCCCTTTAAACGAGGAAACATGTATGTTTCGTGTTGTTTTTTATAGAAAATATATAGATAATATAATATAATATAATATATAGAAAATAATATATATTTGTGGTTAGTTATCCAGCTGGAGGCCTCTTTGATTTATTTGTGGATTTTCTTTGATAAAAATTACACAATAAATTGTGAAGGTTGGGACCCTAGGTCAGTTCCTAACTGTAATATACAGGATATCCCAGTCTTTAAATCCAACAGATCATATTTGTTCCATTGGAAAAAATGAAAAAGAGAGAAAATAATTTTATTTTACAAATACATTTTGACACATTAGAATTACTTACTGACGCCCAAAGAACTTTATCAAAATTTAGATCTCTAAAGATGTGATCTGCATGGATAAATTGTATCTAATACAATAGTTAAAATTCTCTTCATGTACAAGAAACTGATCTAAGGGTGTTCCGACCTAACATTGTATTTAAAGGGACTGTAAAGGAAAAATGAAATGGGGTGTAGGCTGAAACCCGAGAATCTCAGGCGTTGAACGATACCTATAAGACATAGTGTGCCTGTTTCGAGAAATTGATATAAAACTGTATTAAAATTATACCAATACTTATATATATCAGATGTTGTATAAGAGTTGTAGTATTAAACAGATTATATTCAACAAATATGCAACCAATTTGAAAACAACTATATCTAACAAGAGCCTGAGAATCTCAGATTTTTATTTTGCACTTTTATAATTGATAATAATATTACACATAGTCTGAATAGTTCGTATTACGTCACCAAAAGTAAAGCCAATGGATGTGCAGTATACTGCTCACGTGATACAGACGGAAATCACGTGACCACTATACTGCACTGCCATTTAAAAAAATTCAAGCAACTATATTTGTTACTAACAGAGGCCCAGACAGACAGCTATTGGTTAGCTGTCAAGCTGTTATGCCATCTATACAAGGAGAACAGATACCTTTAGGTAAATATTATTATTCAACAGACAGACAGCTAGTGATTAGCTGTCTAGCTGTTATGCCAGCTATACAAGGAGAACAGATACCTTTAGGTAAATATTATTATTTAACACACAGACAGCTAGTGGTCTGCTGTCTAGCTGTTATGCCAGCTATACAAGGAGAACAGATACCTTTAGGTAAATATTATTATTTAACACACAGACAGCCAGTGGTCTGCTGTCTAGCTGTTATGCCAGCTATACAAGGAAAACAGATACCTTTAGGTAAATATTATTATTCAACACACAAACAGCTAGTGGTCTGCTGTCAATTATTTCAAATCTTTTGAATATTTAAAAAGTCTGGTCAGTGTTAAAAAATTTAATGTACCCCATAAATGTTTTGTGACTAAAATTATAGTTCTTAAATCATATTTTTGATAAGCCATTGACAAATGGGTGTACTGCATGCATATTTTAATAATAATGGGTGTACTGCATGCATATTTTAATAATAATATATTTAGAGAGAACTCTCGTCCTTGGTAGACTGTTGCAATCTGCCTGGAGCTACCAGGAGGGCTGGTCAACTAGCCCAGCTGCTCAATTTACTAGGAATATAATCATGTTTTAGATATACTAACTGTAGTGCCCGGCGTTGCCCGTTGAATTAAAATAATTGCAGACATTTATTTAAAATTTTTGATTTTTGAATAAAAAAAAATAAAAATTTTGAAAATTTTTCAAATTCTTTTAGCCTATTTTACTCCTCTGATATCCATGGGTTTCATCAAAAATGTCAGCCCGTTCAGTCCAGCCGTTTGGCTAGCTATAGCTGACTTATATAAATGAGCGAAGAGCTTTATTTTATAGAAGATTGATATAATTAAAATATCTAAAAGAAAATCAAAGAATTCACCCTTCATTTAATTGAAATGTCCCATTTGCATCTTTTAGATCTTTGATTGATGAAGCTTTAATAAAATATGCTCACAGATTTCTACTACAGAAACAATGCACGAAATTGCCAGAATAAAACACTATTTAGCTAAACAAGTTGACATTATTTAATCAGATGAAAGTTTGAAGGGTACTTCTGTGAATGGAAGATTACTTAAAATTATAATGATAGTGCTTTTAACCCTCAACGGCTGGATTTTTACTTTTTATTACATTTATTTATTAACACTGCCTAAAACTTAATCCCTTTACAACAACAAAAATTGAGCTTTTTAATTGATCTGCCATTTTTCCAAAGTAAGAGTGCGCTTTGCGTTAACAATTTTGCATAACGAATAATGATTATATATATAGACCAAGTTGGAGATTATCAATCATTCAAGTTCTCTCAGCAGTCATCCAGCTTCATAAATACATTTATTAATCCTTTATATTTAAATACAGTCATGTATTAATATATATAATGCAGACGACTTTCGATTTTATTTTTTAATTTATACCAAGCGTTCAAACAGTACTGTTATAACACAAATATCATGGAAACAAAGAGAAACTGTCAATAAACAGTTTCTCAAGGTTTACTTGTAATTTGAAAAAAAAGCTTGTTTGGAATTAAAACTGAAATGGTAAAGTCGTCTTCATTATATTGATATAAACGTTGTACATTGCATATTCCTGTTAAATTATCAAAACTTTAAAAATTTATCCTTTCACCAGACCTGATACCTTTGCAATTATTCATTTTTTTATTCTTGGCATTTTTTTCTACATATCAATTAACTATAGATTTATTGTTAAGACTAGGGTTCCAGTTCCAATAATGATAAAGAACTTAAGAAAAATGATGTAGGAAAATTTTAAAGAACATTTTTTTCATAAAGGTGTTCAAAACAATTTCTTATTTTAAAACGTGTTAAGATTACACAATTTATAGGAACTGAGTCTTTGCCACAAACTCTGGTTTTCTCAGCCCTATATCTTTGCAACCCAATGTCGTAGACCTTAGATATTTCAAACTATAAAGGAATTGAGTTTTTGTCACAAACTCTGATTTTCAAATTTCAATATCGTTGCAACCCAATGTTGTAGATCTTTAATATTTCAAACTATGAATGCTATTAGATCAAATAATGTAAGTTTGAAATATCAAAGGTTTACATCATAAGGTTGCAAAGATATAGGTTTTACAAAAACTGAATTTGTGGCCAAGAATCAATTCCTTTTGATAGATCAAATAATCTAAGTTTGAAATATGTAAGGTTAACATCATCATGTTGCAAAGATTTAGGTTTCAGAAAATAAGAGTTTGTGGCTAAAACTCAATTCATTTGCAATTATCATTAAAAAAATATTGCATAAATACAGTTCTCTAACTTACAGAATATTTTCATTGTAAATTACTTTAAAAATAAATTGTTAAATAAAGACGTATCTTTTGTGAAAAATTTATTACTTTTTCAATAAGTAAATAAGGAAGTAAGTAATTATCTGTTCATAAAATATAACAAGGAAAAAGACAAACTTAAGTGTTTAAGGAGAAAATATTTAAAGATAGAGGTTGTGGGAATATTTCCCCCGATTAAAAAAAATAAGGAGATGGAAAGTAAAATATTCATATTACATTTACAATATATAACCGGTGGTTGGTTATTAACATTATTCGAAGAGGAACTAATAACTTTTAGAAATAAAATTTTAATTTAATTTTAATGTTGAAAAAATTAAATATTGCTTTGCAAAGTAAAAGAATCCAGACAACCCTAGTTATATTCAGTTGTTTAGATTCTACAAAAGTTTTAAATTGTTCATCTCTAAACTAACTTTAATTTATAATGCTTTGAAGTTATACCTTGCTGTTTTCGAGATTCAAACTGGAATGATCAAATATTTATAGAAAAGTTGCAAAATTTACAAGGTTTTAGATTTCTTAAATTCTTGAATTTAACAATTCAAAAACTATCAGTTTATTTTTAAGAAACAAAAACCATCAAAAATGCGGTGTTAAAATGCATTCAATATGTTAAAACAAACAAAACCCTTCGCTGTTTTTTTGCATACATATAATTCTATCTTGGATATTTCGATTTTAAACTATTTGATCTAACAGAATTCATAGTTTGAAATGTCTAAGGTTTACTACAATTGGTTGCAATGACATAGGATTTAAAAATCCGAGTTTGTGGCAAAATATATTTTTTCTTGAAGCTACTTTTTCTATGATATTTATGCTAAAGGTTATGTTAGAAGTTTTTTGCAGTAAAGTTATAGAAGACATTTTTATTTAAATATATTTAAATTTTATGTAAGAAGAGAAATAGTGTGAAATATGCAGATGAATAACAAATTTATCTTTGTTTCGTTTAAAATTTTCTTTAAAAGAAATTCAGCTATAAATAGTTTCAACATTTTCCTCCGTTCTGAAAATATTTAATATTAATTTTGGACAAAAACCTTTGTTTTGTCTGCCAATTTTTTTATGCCTTCTTAAAGGAACTCTACGCTTAATTTAGAGGGAGTGACAGCAATCATCAAAAATAGGAATTTCCCAAAAACCCAGGGATTTGGGAAATTTCAAGGTATCTGAGAAACTTACCAAGTACCTATAGATATTTGAGAGCGGTATATTTTTAATATTTTGGAGATTTCTCAAATGACTGGAAATTTCCAAGATACCCAGACATTTGGGAAATTGCCCGAAAACCCAGGCATTTGGGAAACTTCCCAAATATCCAGTCATTTGAGAAATTTTCAAAATCTTAAACATACCACCCTAAAATACCGAAAGGAATTTGGGAAATTTCCCAAATGCCTATTTTAATAAAAAATGTAAATGCTGTCGTGTCATTCTAAATTTAAGTGACCATTTATTTGTAGGGAAGTATGTCCGATTTATAACGGTACTCTTTAAATATTGACCATGCTGATAATGGATGACAGGCTTACTCTTTTGTATCTTTTAATTGTTAAACACTTTGTGTAAGAGTAAGATGATTTTTAGTAAAAAAAATATTAATTTTTACCAGCTAAGAGTCGCAAAAAACAAATATTCCCATTCGAAATGTTAAAAATTGCTTTTTGCACAGAATAATCTGGATTGTCAAAAATTACATGTAAAATCATTTGAATACACTAGCGTACACACACTATGGTCTCACAGACACTATGGTTTTACACATACTAAGGTTTTACACACTCTATGGTTTTGCTTTTAAACACACTAAGACATTTTAAATGGTACCGTTCTTTATCGGACATTTTCTGCTTTGCATTTATAGTCACTTGAATTCAAGGTTACAGTCCGTTAAAAAACATTTTCTGAAACTATTGTGAAATTTATCATTCATATTCATTTCATGGTGAATTTTATTTTTGACGTGTTATAAAGTTAAATTAAACGTATATTGAAGCGCTGTGCTTTACTGAAATAATCCTGATGTAAGGTAAAATTAGCTGTATATAATAGCACCGTTAACAACATATTATATCAAGAAATATGAAGTATTAAGAACAAGTATACAAACATTTTATAAAATGACGTGTTATAACAACATTTTTAGACTAAAACTTCTTCATTTTCTTAATGTAAACTCACAATAATTTAAATTTTTAGCAATATTTCTTTCTTAAAATGGATGAGACAAGATGAAAAAATGCTTTTCACAGATCTTGTATCAATGAAATTAATTATTCCAGTAGATGTTCTAGCAAGTCTCTTTGAAACACCAAGATATATCTAGTTTCTTCATAGAACAAGAACTTTGATAAGTAATTTTATTGGGAAATTAATTATCAAACCTGCTTAATGCTATTCCTGCTGGGGGGGGGTGTCAAATTGACCCCCCCAGCATATCCTGGTTTTCAAGTACCCCAGCAGAGATAGGGTTAATCTTATATATATTGATAATAAAAATATAAATAAGAATATTTTTCTTTTTTATAGCAAATTAAGAAATTTAACATGCGCATTCCAATATATATTCTTGGATGGTAGTAAACTGTATTTCAAAGTTTGACATATCAAAAGTTTACATCATAAGTTTTCAATAATTTTTTAATCCTTATATCTTGGAAAACTGATGTTGTTGACCTTACTTATTTCAAACATGTATCCATTCATCTGGTAGAATTTATAGCATGCAATGTTAAAGGTCTACATTATCAAGTAGATTGTGAATAGTGTTTAGATCTGTAAGACTTCTTGATTTAATAATAAAAAATGCTTGGTACACACATGTTTTAATTATGAAACCAAACAAATTTGCTTTGAAAATGTTTTTTTTAAGTTGAGACTTTTACAGATTCTGTTTGGAAAAACAATTTTGCAAAAAATTAAAAAATTTGTGTTTATCAAAAATATCACCATTATTGATAAACCACAGAATGCATCAATTTGTATTTTTTTAAGGTAGCTAAGCGTCATTTTCATTTTAATCGTTTTAACATCAACAGCGGGGAAATCTGGTTTTTTTCGCTAAAATATTATTGTAAACGTTAAAGAATAATGAAAAGTGCCCTTTCTGTGTGTTTTTTCTTTCTTTTTATTAAACATAACGAGGACAACAATTCCCAATTTAAAAATTAAAAAAAAAATCAAAATAAGAATAGAAGTTCTTTAATAGTAAATCTCTTGACCGTTTTCAAGACATGCAATGTCAGGTTTTCCATTTTCGAACATATCCTGAATTTGAAACATTGTCGCGTTTTCGAGACAAAACCCACTCTCCCGTTTTTGAGTATAATCCACAATTCAAAACAAAACTCACTTTCATAGCTTACAAAATAAATCACTGAAAACAAAAAAAATCTAATGAAGACTAAATTAACTTCTGAATTATTTCTAGAATCTAAGTTTCCATATTTTATTTGTTAAATTAGAGAACATCGATGATTTATTTTGTTTCTATTTACCTTATCAAAAAATCTCGTTTTGTTACAAATGTGCGTAAATATTTGAAAATTGATATTGATATGAATTATTGTCATAAAACCAGGATATATATTCCGAAAATGGGACATGAGCTGAAATCCGGTAATTGTTTCAAAAATGAAATCAAAAATCATCAAAAACTAATTCTCACACCTTATTATTAGTTTAAAATTGACATTTATTGTTTCAATAATAAGTTTTAGACATATTTATAAATATATGAAAATTTTGTTTTACTCGTCTTGGATTTAAATAATTATACTCCTGAAAAAGATAACTTTGCAGATTTGGCCCATTTCTAACACTCAGTGTTAGAAATGGGCCAAGTATTAGTTTTGGAACTAATATCCTCTGTATTTTTATTGTAAGATACCCATATTTATAGAAAAATAGAGAAATATGCTTTGACTGTGAGATTTCTAATTTGATTTGTATTCCTATTCTGTAGTGTGTTTACCAATATTCTTACTCACAATTATTATTTATTATTATTGAACATCTGTTCAATGTTCATCCTTATTTGTTCTACAAAATTAAATGGTTATCAATTATGATGCTTAAACAGTTTTTAGTTTGGGAAGTAAAGAAACATTTCTATATTTGATAAATTATAAAAGTAAGGTTTGAAAATTTAAATAACAATATGGCTGAGTTTGTAATAGGAAAATTTGGATTTTTAATAATAAATTTTTTTTTAGTTTTGACCAAGGAAAGTAAGAAAAGTAAAAAAATACTAGAACCCATGGGTTTACTAAAAAATGTCAGCCCCTTCGGTCCAACCATTCAGCCGGCTATAGGGAACATATGTACGAATGTCTTGTTAAAGAGTATAAGAAATGCAAGAAATATAAGAAATGTAAAAAAGAGTGGAAAAGAGTAAAAATATGTAAGTAAAGTTAGTGAAAATCTAGTTGAATCCTAATGTATATAATTCCCATTTCAGTAATTGAATCATATATTTCACAAGAAAATGGTAATACACAGAAAAATAAAGAATTTTTTTAAAAAGAAAAATAGGAAAAACATAATTTTCTACAGAAAAAGTTCGACTAATTTCTTAATTAATACAATTAATTTTGATTGTAAAAGTTTACAAATATTAACAAGTGACATATGCTTTTACTTCCATTTTTTAAGGGCTTTAAGTATTTGTAAAATTTTAGATCAAATAATTAAAACGTTATGGATATTGTTTGTCATTTTAACTTATCAGTAGCGGCCCTACATTAAAAAGGAAATTGAATCTTTGCCACAAACACTAAATTGTCTAATTTCTCTATCTTTGCAATCTGATGGTTTAAACCTTTGATCTTATAAACTTTGATAATTTAATCTTACAGAATTTTCATAGTTTGTAATATCTAAGGTCCTGCAACATTGGGTTGCAAACACAGGGCTTATAGAAAATCAGAGTTTGTGTAAAAGACTTTATCCTATGTCCTCAATTATGAATACGGAAATGTGTTGAAGTGCCTTAAATTTTATCACATTTTTATCGACAATTTTTGTGTTCTTTATTTTTCTCATTTAATACATTTTCTAGGGAAAAAGATGAAAGAAAGTTAATTTACATATTTCATTAATCATTGAGCATTTTCTTCTTATTTTGATGACAGTTTTGGCACAAAATAATATTTATGAAAGAAAAAACTACTTAAACATTTTAACTGTAATATCAATATAAATAAGAAAGCCAATAATTAAGCAATTAATGAAGCCAAATTAAAACAGTTTTATGTGGAGTTTTATGAATTCATTTTTTATATTTTTAACCTTTTTTAGATTTTCAAAAATTATCTAATATCACCTTTTTTTCAAGTGAAGCAAATTGAATGGTAACAAAAAATGTTACTGTTGGGGAATCAGAGCTAGAGCTATTTTACCATAACAGTATAAATTATAAAATTCTACTACACATTCTATATACTGGTGTAGAGCAACCAACACTTTCCCTTTTTCCAATGAATAGAGATGGGCAATGTTCCGGCAAGTTGAAAAAATAATAAGGGAGGAGTTGGTTAACGTATGGCAAAAACATTTAATTTTGAAATCATTATAATCGGATGGAGAAAGCCTTAATTTCTAAATTAAAATTGCACGAAACTTGAAGAAAATAATATTTTTTTACTGATTTCTAAAATATCTTTTCTTAATGCCATTAATAAAATTGAGATCGTTAATAAACGAACACTTTGAGAGAAAAAAGGAAAATACCGTTTAAAAATCACCAACGTCGTTTTTGTTTAACAATTGTAACTAACCGTTAACAAATAGCATGACAAAAGTGTTAACTCTATGCAGGATTAAAATCCTACAAATTCGTTTCTCTTATTACAACAATTAATTGTCAGGTACATTCCCTTTTTAGGCCTTTAAACTTCAAATCTGCTCGGACCGACGCGTGTAAAGAGAAGCGGACTGACGAGCGCGCAGCAAAAGTCGAGGGCTTTGAAAGCCAGAAGAAGAACCTATTGTTACGACCGAACGATCAAGATCTGACGTGCAACCTTAAAAGCAAATATAATAATAAATTTATTTCTTTTCATTTCAGATGCAATATACAATCCCAGCTCTACCCATGAACCTCTTGTAATAAGAATCCATATTCCTCCTTTATCCAACCCATCTATTCTTATTCTGTGTTTGCCTAATTTGATTGCTGATGTGATTGAGTGTGTGTTGTGTAGTTACACAAATAACCACAGAACATCAGGAGATGAGGGGAGGGAGGTACATGAAGGAGGAGATGGGGGGAGGTACATGTAGGAGGAGATGGAGGGGGGTACATGAAGGAGGAGAATACCAGGAGATTAAATCTTAAATAAAAGAATAAAAGAAAAGGAAAAGCCAAGGAAAAGCAAATTAGATGCATTCCTATTAATTATATTGTATTGTTTGTATTGCACAGGAGAATAAGGTTCTCAATTTGGTTCTCAGCTCAAGGAATTATAGTTTTCATGGTTGTATTGTGTGTATTGTATTATTTCCCTTTTATCTTTTATATTAAGCTTAGATAGACCTTAGTTTATATATATATAGTTACTCAGGGCTAAAAGTTTGTATTCTTAGGTTGAGGGACAAGGACTGGGCTTACTGAAGAAATATTTGGATATGTTTGAAAGGGCAGAGATTTGGATTTTTTTATGAGATGTGATTTCCTGCAAAAAGTCATCAGAGGTATAATAAGGAGATTGAATTTAATGATTAGTTTTAGGCCAATTTTTCATAGCTTCATTGCACAAAGAAAATTGCAAAAGAGATTGCGTCTTTGCCAACAACTTAAATTTTCTATTCGCTATATATCTTTGTAACCTGATTGTTTAACCTGATAGTGTAAAGTATGATATTCAGTTTGATTCATAGTTTGAAATATCTATTGTAGCAGTTGAGCATAACGATGATTTTGCGAACTAAGAATATTTATCCTGATTCTCTATTGTGTATATTCTATTGTGAAATCTATTTTAACCAGCATCTAAAGTAAGGGGCCCGTGTATATTGGGGTTCCCAGGGCATTTACCTGGGATTTTTGGATAGATCAAGGAATCCCGAGAGGGGTGAGCTGGTCAACCTGTACAGAAACTAGAGTTAGTTGACGACGAACATTCAAACCGAGGAGTGAAAGAATAACTGAAGAGTTGGTTTAGATTCGGTCGTGGCTCATGTTCCCTGTCATCTTCATATCGAAATTCGTTGACTATCTTTTAACTATTAATAAATTATTTGTAACATACATCGCTTAATATCTGGATCGGGATGAACTTTATTTAGTCCTTATGAGTAGAAAATAGTTAGATTTCTTTCATATAGTACATTATAGTCTACGAAATTTGGTTGCAAAGGTATGAGAATATGAAAGTCAGAGTTTGTGGCAAAGACTCAATTTCTTACTTTAAAAAAAAAGAACTTTAAAATTATTATTTTTTTACAAATGTTTCTTCACCAAATACATTTTCAAAGACTTTTTGAAAATATAAATTTTACCCATGTAATTAAAGAATCTTTAGAGTTCTGAGCACTTTCTTTAAAACTCTTTTAAGTGCATGTACAATTTAGAGTTTGATCTAAAATGTTTGGAAACTGTGGTATCAGGAGATTCTAACTTTCATTTTAAACTCATTAAGTAGTTTTGACTTAAAATTTAAAACTTCTAAATTTCCTGTAACAAAGGAATTGAGTCTTTGCCACAAACTCTGATTTTCTAACCCCAATATCTTTGCAACCCAATGCCGGTGACCTTAGATATTTCAAACTCTGAATTATGATGGATCAAATAATCTAAGTTTGAAATGTAAAAGGTTTATGCCTTTAAGTTTCAAAGATATAGGGACTAGAAAATTTGAATTTGTGGCAAAGACTCAATTCCTTTAGGCTAAACAACCTTCATTACATGCTTAACTGTAAGAGAGAAAAGGAGTAACACCGATCCTTATTCTTGCTGAGGGGGATCCCTGCGTTTTTTGGACAAAACTCAAAAAGTTTTGGTTTAGGACTGTTGAAATTTCTTTTCTTTTCTAAGTAACACATGCGTCTCACATTAGGCTATACGCTGAGTAATCAGACCTACTGCTTGAGTCCTCAGGCATACTGTCTGTCTCAACGCCTAATTTTACTTATACTAGACTACATCTTAAATTTTGAAGACTTTGACAAAAAGAAATGGATTGTACAATTTTTGCAAACAAAAATGGACTTTTTGCATATAAAGGGAATTTGCATATTTTTAGCTTTTCTTGAATACAAATTCAGTTTTGAATTTTCTGGGTTAAGAACTTTTAAGAAAATAATTATTTGTCATATTAAGCGCAATTTTTGCTTTTGCACATTTTTTGTTTAATAACTGTATTTCGCAATACATATTTGGATTGTGCAAATTCGCATTTTTTTGCAGAGTATTAAAGTAGAGCCCAAAGGGTTTCCAAAAACTATCAAAGGAGTTGAGTCTTTGCCACAAACTCAAACACAAATCCCTATATCTTTGCAACTTGATTGTGTAAACCTTTGATATGTTAGATTATTTGATCTAACATAATTCAAATTTTGAAATATCTCAGGTCTACTACATTGTGTTGCAAAGATATTGGGATTAGGATTAGTTTAGTTTGTGGCAAAAACTCAATTCCTTTTATAGATTTGTATAGATAGTTTATGTTAGTTAAATGAGAGACGTCAGCCTGAATAGGGTTAATGATTCAGAACAGAATATATGGAGATGATGTTTTCTTCAAGTCTTTCGTTCAGCAAAAATTGTGTTCAATATGATTTCATGAAACTCATATGTCTCCATGTTAATGACTTTTCTAACTGCCCCTCACTTTAGGCTCAAAGCGGGGCTTTTTTACCTACTGCCAGAGTCTCCAGGCATACTGCCTCAGTCCTTTGACATACTGCCTGAATGACTTTTTTAACAATTTTTTTTTAAATTTTGAAAAGGCTTTATGAAATATAATTACAAACTTGTACAATATTATTTTAATAGTATTACAGTATTCCAGTTTTTCCAACTTTGGATTCTTTGGTCCCTGGAACCTTCCCCCTGGGGGGGGGAGGGGAATCCCAGGACCCCGAAAACCCCAAGTGGGAAACAACACCCCAACATTTATTTTTGATATTTTCAAAATAATTAGTATTAGAAATAGTCCGTCCGTACATTCTTCTTATCTGTACATTGGTTTAGAATTCTGCTAATCTCTGCTTCTTTTGTCTGATATTTCTGGTTTGTTACAAGAAAGTTTAGCTCAATATGTGTTTCAAGATTCAATATCTCTGATGCGCGCTGACACTGTGAACCCATGAACAATAAAAATAATAAAATCATAGTCCTTGCAAGTTTTCTGGAATTTGCTATCTTAGCAGGTTTGTATATGTTGATGGCTTTACTGAATATAGATCTATACACATTTAATGTTTACTGCTCTGTTGAAGGGCAAGGAAAGAAAAAGTAACACTGTGCACCAAACGTGGAACTTTGAAAATTTGAAAGACTCAATTTCAGAATCTCTACTTATAAATAATGACAAATGTAATAAAAGGAGATTTGGCTAGGAGTAGGTTATCAACAGGTGGAGTCTTGAATCTGATGTGTAAGAACATCTTGGGTAGTACTTCTAATTAAACTTGTACTTGATGCTTCTCCACATTAGGAAGATCCGTGATTGATGGATATTAAGATGTTCAGTAGGTTTTACTTAAAAACTGGGCTAACTAGGCATGTTTCTAAGGAGTGCAAGTCGAGCTTTTCCAGAGTAATACAGAATTAACAGGTGAATGCAGGCATTCCTTGTTGATTGTCTTGTTTTCCTCATTAATTTTCCTTCACACATTAAGTTTCTTGTGTGTGTACATTTAACTTGGATAAATGCCATTTTTCTCCATCTCCCTAAACTCCTAGCTACTGTTAGAAGTGCCTCTGCTTAGACCTGCTTTGAGGAAAGCTAGATTTGAACTGTGCCTGAGTGCCTTATTTTACCTTTACCCAACTAAATCTATATTTAGACCTACTTCCGGTCATTGGATTTAAACTTTTTATAGCTCATTGGAAAGCTTGAACAAAGAAATTGAGTTTTTGCCACAAACTCAAATCTTCTGATCTCAATATCTTTGCAACCTGATGGTGCAAACCTTTGATATTTCAAACTTAGATTATTTTATCTCTAAGTATTAATAGTTTGAAATATCTAAGGTCTACAACATTGGGTTATAGATATAGAGATTATAAAATCAGAGTTTGTGGCAAAAACTCATCTCCTTTACATAAATCTTTGCACAGATGCCTTTACAGAGAATTTGCACGTTTTTAGTTTTACTTGAATAAAAATTTAGTTTTGAAAATTTCGCAAATATTTTTGCATATTTGAAGTTTCTGTGGTAAGGGCTTTTTTAAAAATGTATGATTAATCATATTTTGCGCACTTTTGTTTAGCACAGTTTTTGCCTAATAACTTGATTTTTTAACAATATCTAAAATTTTGAAAATTTGCTAACTTTTTTGGCAGATTATTAAAGTAAGTCAAAGGGCTTTCCAAAAGTGTATCAAATTTTATAAATTATTTTGGATGAAAGAGATTTCAGCTGAATAGGGTTAAATTATTGCTAGAAGAGAGGCACAAAACACCCATAAAAGCCTAGTTTCAAAATCTTTTTTTTTTGAGATGTGTAATAAAAACATTAATACTCATAAACAGGAGAAAATAGATAAAATTTATTCTAATTTAACAAAACAGATTTAAAGTTGTCCATATATATTTCTTTATTTTGTGTATAAAATACATTAAATTAAAACACCAGTAGAATAGAGATATAAATTTCTTTTATGGTTCAAGATTCTAAAACTCAAGCATCCTTTTCCCTGTTTGAATGGCACTATGTTATAGTATTGGTACAGTTTTAATTTTGGTAACAAATATTATTTGTATAAAATTGAAATGCAATACTTTTAGAACCTTCAAGGAAATTCTCTAATAAAACCTGGCTTTCATAGTATTTTATTTGATATAAAATTTGAGAAAGATTTCAGATAAATATCATAGAAAATCATTTTTATTAGATACTCGCTGAATGCACAACGTTCCCTGTAGAAATTTAAAAATAAATTTGAATAAAAAGGTGTTTTGTCTATTTTCTGCTGTGCATTTAAAGAAGAAAGCTACATGTACTCTGACTAATTTAAAAGTCAAAATTAAAATATAATTTCTTTATCAAAATTACTAAAATTATAACTATTAACCAGAATTGAAGTCAGAACTTAAAAGTTGTGAATCTTAGAATAAAGAATTGAATCTCCAGCTTATGCAGACCTATAGATTAATTTAATCCTTCTCAGATATCCAGTTGTGATTATACCCTGCAGGAATGGCGTTGATTATGGGATCATGCATTGATCCACAAAACTGGATATTAAGATCAAGGTTATAGATACTCCAAATATAGTTCCGACACCAGAAAAGATTGTGAAGAATATACTTGGCTTAATTTTAGGCATTTTCCATACATTTTCCCAAGGGCGATCTCCAAAGGGTGTCTTCCCAGGTGACAATTTTCAATGTGGCAACTTTCCAAAGGTTAGGTTAGGCCTTCTGTAGCGCTGCAGACTGCAATGGGGGCCTACGGCTATTACCAAAACGCTGAGGCTAGGACTGACCTGGAAAGTTCCCGTCCAGGAAAGTGGGAAGTTGCCACTTTTGAATATACCACTTGGAAAGTTGCTTCTTTCGAAAAAGCCTTTGGGAAAGTTCCTAATATTAAAAAATATTAGGTACTTTCCTAATAAAAAAAAGAGTAAAGTTGAAAAGACGGTTCCTCTTCAAAAGTTTCCTACTCCGCTTTAGTGTTATGCAATGGTTTGACTGATGGATGTTTGAGCTTCAGCGCTGAATTCAAAGTTGATGAAAGGAGAAGAATGTGTGCCAATAAACTTTCAAAGCACATATTGATTCAGCATCCTTACCTTCGACCCACCCCCAGCCCCCTTACTAACCAAAGTTTATAGGAAAGTTTGAGTATGGAAGGGTGGGGGAGGGGAGAGAGGGGGGGGAGAGAGATACAATATCAACCTTATAACCTTGTAAAAATAACATCATAAAACATAAAAAGTCTTCATGGTAATTTTTCGTTCGAGACTTTTTCCAAAAAAAATTTGTCTGAATAAAGCTTCACACCCTCCTCTACCCAACATTGCTGCACACATTAAATGATTTTTTTTAGTTGGACAAAGGTTCTGAATTGACTCTGGGCTTTGACAAAGAAAATCCAGCACTTCCCTTTACCCTGTAACCTTCATTTTAATTCCCCTGTGTCTAAAATTGACTTCCTTTAAACAGATATTTGTATTCTATGAACTTTCTACCAATAGAATCTTGGCCCAGTTTCTCCCGTCTTATACTACTGGGTGTTCCGAAAACATAGGAAAACTTTTATATGGTATAATATGATCAAATCTGAAATTTTTGTGAACAATAGTATTTCAAGTTATTGTTACTTAGGTTAACTTAATTGATATAATCTTGGAATTTTGCCTCAAGTTTTTGTATTGAATTAAACAAATACATGAAAATGTGTTTAAAAGTTTAATTTTTATTTATAACGTAAAAACTGTCTATTTAAGAACCAGAGAACCTCAAAATATGATTTTATGATTTATAATTTTACAACATGCTGATGTACACTTTTGAGGTTTCAAACGTTTGACAAATTTATAGTTTGAAAAAATTCATAGTTTGACAAAATTCATAGTTTGAAATAGGTCTACGACATTCAGGATTTAAAAATAAGATTTTAGTGCAAGTGTCCAGCTTCTTGGTAATACATCTATAATTTATTTTTATTTTTTAAGCTCCTAAAAGGTTTATCCTTGTTTGTCTCTAAATACTCATGTAAAGAGGGACACACTGTACATTTCATTCTTCTGTACATCTAATATTCTTTCTACAAGGATAATAAAACCCATGCAGTGATTTACCCTCTCAAAGGATGTAGGAAGAGGGGGGGGGAGTATAACCGACAAAAATGTCTGGTAGTTGGGAAAGTTACTTAAATGCATAACTAGCACAACTAGCACACCTAAAGATACTATTATTAGTGTATTTTTTATCTCAATTTATAAAAAAACATTGCCGAATATAAAGTGTATGTGAACCCCGCTATAAGATGATATATTCTCCAACTCCTTCTTTAAGTACAGTTCAGATATTCTTTCTGGTATAAACTCTTTGTATAAACTCGGTTCCTGCTTCATCTACGCATTATTGAACTTGATTCATACAGGGGGCATTAGGTGCAACCCTCTCAAATCAAAAAATTGTTCGCAGCTATGGATTTTCTATAAAATATGAAAGACATTCTCACCACTTTTTGCATTAATTTGTAAATGCAAGATTTATTTATAGTTTTCTGAATATGTTTTGTGTTTTAAATTTTATTCATAATACAAATATTTTCATTAAATAAGTAATACAAGTGATTTAAATTTGTTGTTAAGGTTTTCATTTTGGAGTGAAAACCTTTAACAATTTGTTCCTCAAACAACTGATGAAAAAGTTTATTTAATTTTTCTTTAACAAATAAATGTACATACATTTAATATTGCAAAATGTTGCTCACATTGAAGAGATAAAAGCCTAGTGCATATTTGTTAACATTTGTACCATATGGGACAAAACAAAATACTTTTCATTTTCTTTTCTTTTGGAAAATAGATAATTGATGAGACAGTTTTCTAAAGATGAAAAAATCATATTTGATATTTTAAAAGCTAAAAATGTGTCATAAATACAATAAAAACCAAATCTTAAAATTAGAATTGTTTGAATGGTTACAAGATTACAAGAGTAAAGGAGGCAATTAAATAGAATATATAGTTTCAAGATACATTTAATGCATGTCTACTTAACAATCTTTACAATTTTCTATTCCTAATTTTCTGTATGATTGCAGGACAGGAAAAATGAAAATCGTTTTTGTTAACAAACAAAATATTTAAAACAAACAAAATTGGATCATTTAGAGAAATTAAAGCAAAGATTTTTCAAAATAAAATCAAAATCGAATCGAATCTATCAATCTGTATATATTTACTTCAGTCTGCCTGTTTGGGTGTTTGTATCCAATAAAAGTTTAAACGGCGAGACCGATCGGGCTCAAATTTTGAGTAGGACTTCACAAGACCCCGAGGAAAATTTAAGAATTATCAAAATTTCAAAAATTTGCCTCCAACAAAAATTTTGAAAATCTACGACAATTTTGTTTTTGTAAAATCCGCAAAGTTTTTTTTTGTTTTTGTTTGGACATAAATAGAAAATTTTACAATTGAATCAGAATATGGAGCGAAGCGCTCCATGAAAGCTTAGTAATATATACTTTGCTTGTCTGTCTGGGTGTCTGTCTGTTTGTATCCAATAAACGGCAAAACAGCTGAACCGATCGGGCACAACTTTTGTATGGAACCTCATGTGACCCCAGGGAAGGTTTATGAATGATCAAAATTTCAAAAATTTGTGTTTATAAGTTTTTTAATTTTGTAAAATTTTGAAAATGTGCAAAAAAATATTACGAAATCTGCTTTTTTATACTGTACAAAGAGAAGATACTCAAAGATAAAGCCACAATTAAAAGTTGAAATGAAACGAAGCGCCCTAAAAGCTAGACATTTAAAAATTAACTTTGCATGATTCAGAAAACAAACAAATTCAAACTTCTACGGAATAGAAAATTAAATGTTAACTAACAATAAACAACAAATTGAAGAAAAGCCAAACACTCCAATCTCTAGGAATGTTTGTCAAATAAAACTCTATTTTGAAAAATAATCTTATCTTGGTTAAAATGTTGATTTTAATTGCAAATAAATTTCTTATTTAACCCTATCTCTGCTGGGGTACTTGAAAACCAGGATATGCTGGGGGGGGTCAATTTGACCCCCCCCCCTGTAAATCCCATGTTTGATGTCCAAATATGACAAATGATACATCATTGGAAAGCTCTTGTGCTCTACTTTTAGAATCTGCAAAAAAATTTGCAAATTTGCAAAAATTGAATTTTTATTACAAAATCCAGTTATATAGTAAAAATGTTTGCAAAAAAAAATTTGTCCAAAAAATGAAAAATTATACATTTTTGAAAAGCCCTTGACCATGCCATTTCAAATATGCAAAAATTTTTGCAAAATTTTAAATAACCTGATTTTTAATCAAGAAAAACTAAAAATGTGCAAATTTCCTTTGACAGGTTGTTTGCAAAAAATTTGCAATTTTTTTTTCGCAAAACTTGTGCAATCCGTTTCCTTATGTCATAGGCTTTCCAAAAAGCTAAATTTTATCAAAATCTGACAAGTGAAAGTGGGTCAAAACAAAGATTTAGTTTGCTACAGGCAAAAGCAGTCATTCAGGCAGTGTGCCTGAGGACTCAGGCAGTTAGTATTAAAGCCCGGTTTTAGGCCTAAAGGGAGGGCTTTGGGTATGTAAGAAAAGTCAGAAAATTTCAACAGCCTCAGACCAATACTTTTTGAGTTATGTAAAAAAAACTACAGGGGGGGGTCAAATTGCCCCCCCCCAGCAGGAATAGGGTTAAAACTATTTAAAGTGTGTCTACTAATATCATAATTCAAGGGTTCTCTTCTAATTTGAAGAGATCTGACTTAAGTTTGTTTAAACTTTGTAAATGTTTGCTTTTCCCCTTTAATACCTTCTTCTCTCTTTAATTTAAAACCAAATATTCTCAACAATTTCTGTATAATTCTGCTCTACACATTTTATTTGAATTATAAAATAACAAATGCAATCGCAATTACATAAATTTTGTTAGAAATTGAGAACAAAAATAATATTTTTAAAAATCAATATTTCAATAATATTAAAAAGATATGTAAATAAATTGTAGAAAACATTTTCTATAAACCTAACTCTCTCCTCCCTCACTGGAGAGGAAAACAAGGAAAGGGGGTCGGGTTTAAAGGGGGGGGGGGGTCAGGTGATCAAATAAAAAAAATCTTTTTATTATTTCCAGATGATTTAGAATACATTCCTGATTATAAATGCGTTCCCATTCTTGATAATAAGAACGCGTTCCCGATTTTAATGTTCTTTGCAAGCAATGTAGATATGGAAAAGTGAAATAATTTCATGGAGACCCAAGACGGAGATGGAATCGAGCAGTCAGTAAGTAACCCAGGTTCTCATATCATTCTGGAACCAGACATTAACATGAATACATCAGCTGTTACAGGGACACAGAAACAACAGAGATTTCAGCAACATGGAGAATCAAAGTGGCGACACAGATAAGGGAACAAAAGGAGTCAATGAGATATCACAGTTGTATTCTACGAAGAACTAAAGGATGACCTTGACGACTTGGATCAGCCTAAACATTGTAGATATGGAGCCAATTGTATATTAGGGCAATGCAACTGCATTAAAGAGAAAGGAAAACAAACTCTTGGTATCCAGTCACCATTTAACCTGGCCTGCACAATAAGGAAGTTCATGCATTCTCTGTTTGCAGCGGAGAAAGAAGAATGGAAACGAAACAAGAAAAGCTGCGGAGTGGCTGAATTGTAATAAATGCAGAGGCTCCACAGTAATCTAGATACATTACATTGCACATTGTCGGTAGAGCTAAATGTGCTCATTAGAAAACATTCAAATTAAGTATTGCAATTAACTTAACCTAGATACTAGATATGTATAAATATAACTCCGTCAAACACATATTGTGATTAGCTTAACTATGTTATATATAACGACACATACCTTGTCATTACACCTGTTAAAACCTAATCTGGAATCTAGAACCTAAATATACTCCGTTGGTTTTCGTGAGAGATTAATTAATTCTTGTTCTAACTAACAAGTTGATGAGATAGTGCCCATTGGTTTGGCATTGATAGTTTACAAGCTTGTGTTTGTGTTGACATTGATAGTTGCCACAATCATGCCCATTGGTTTAGCATTGATAGTTTATGAGCTTGTGTCTGTGCTGACTTTGATAGTTACCGCAATCGTGCCTATTGGTTTGGCATTGATAGTTTACCAGCTTGTGTCTGTGCTGACATTGATAGCTGTTGGGATCGTGCCCATTAGTTTGATATTGATAGTTTATGAGCTTGTGTCAATGCTGACACTGATAGCTGTCGCAATCGTGCCTATTGGTTTGGCATTGATAGTTTACCAGCTTGTGTCTGAGTTGACATTGATAGCTTTCGGGATCGTGCCCATTGGTTTGGCATTGATAGTTTTCGAGATTGTGTCGGTTTTTGACATTGACAGTAAAGTGAAACTGAGTTGTACCTGGATAGATATGGGTTTGAGAAACCCTTATGGAGTAGGGTATTAACTGCACATGTACTCTTTCCCCATCTCCTCCTTTCATGTACCCTTCCCCCCCCCCATCTCCTCCTTCATGTACCTCCCCCTTATGTCCTCCTTCATGTACCTCCCCCTCATCTCCTTCTTCATGTACCTCCCTCCCCTCATCTCCTGCTGTTCTGTGGTTATTTGTGTAACTACACAACACACACTCAATCACATCAGCAATCAAATTAGGCAAACACAGAATAAGAATAGATGGGTTGGATAAAAGAGGAATATGGATTCTTATTGCAAGAGGTTCATGGAATAGAGGGGAGAGTTAATATATTTTATATACATATATATATTATGAATAGTTAATAGTATATATAGTCGAGTGTTCTGACAATTCTTAAACAGATAAAACAGTTTTTGAAATTTTTAAGGTCTGTCAAAAGATTTAAGAAAATTCAATATTTTTGTATTATGAAACATTCACAAAATGATATTCAGAAAGTACTCAAATTTAGTTTTCCCACGCATTTATGCATTTTTTCAAAATGGTATTTTCTTTAACAGCTTAGATTTGGATTATTCAAAACTATTCACCAGCAGAAGGTTTAACACAGATTAGAAGAGATATTAATGTATTGTAAACACAGGAAGACTGTCCCTCGCAAAATTCTTTAATTAAACTGGGTGAAAAGTTCTAAACCAAAGGTTTGATTAAAAATGGAAGGAAAAAGAACGTACGCCAGTTATGAACAAAAAACTTAAAGAATTATAGAATTCTACAAAATAAATGTTACCAACATCACATTTCTGTTTATAACTATGACCTGTTTTTTGGAGTTACATATCACACTAAACTAAGCTAGTGGGGTAGGTCAACTAGGTCAATGACGGGAATGCGGCCGCGCCATTAAAGTTGTCTGAGCCGGCAAAGTAAAGAATCGGGGTAGTTCTTGCCGCGGGTCACTCAGGTCTGTTCAAGCGATCGGTCCGGTACAAACTTAAATTGACCCTAGTCCACTATGATATTATCATGAACTATTACTGAAGTTTACGGGGTCCATTTCTGTTCAACCAATTTTCTTGTGCGCCGGTTCAAGATGAATATTTTGGTAGTTATTGGTAGTTCAGATACTGTATTTTATTCTATTATGTGATACATTAATGAATATGTTATAAAGATAAACGAAATAAAAAAGTTCAAAATATTTAATAATATTATAATATAACGCTATTATTAATAATATTATAATAATACATAATATAATATAATAAACTGAGAAAAATCCGTTAGCTAATTATGATAAACAAAAACCAAATCATTATTGGTTTTGATTTTTAAAATTAGAAAAGTTTTTTTTGGAAGAAGTCACATTTCTCCATAGTTAGGATCTATTAAATATTGAATAACATTACTTGAATTATACATAAATATATTGTTCTTCAAAACAATCTAAGTTTCAGTAAAAAATACATATTTATATTAAAATTACTTTTAAAGATTTACAATTACAATTCGCTTTATTTAAATGTTTTGTTATATATTTTTTAGTCAAAATTGATATGTAAATCTACCTGCAATGCCCACAGTAGCAGAGATCAATGCTTTTTTTGTTAATATAATATATACTTAATTAATTATAATTAAAATTACACAGTAAATATAAACTTTATTTTGATATCCAGCAAAGTGTTTAAAATTCAACAGAGTGTTGTATAAATAAACCAAACACCCAATCAGAAGCCGGGAAATTTTGCCGCGAACTCTCATTTGTCGGATCGCAGCATGGATATCCAATAGAGTTGATTAAAAAGAAAATCAAAAGTGTTCAGAGTGGATATTGAGATTGAGCGAACACATATGTTATTGTTTTTAAAAATAAACTTTTTTCCTCCCAATCAATGCTTCATGGGTATCTGATCTAAATATAAAGCATATCTACTATAATACCAATACAGTGTAGGAAACAGAATACAAGAGCATAACAATGTTTTCTAGTGAGAAGGGCTGAGGGGATTTACATATATATTAACAAAAGGGTTTCTCAATATTCCTTTTCTATCTCATTACATCATGGATATTCCTCCTATCATGCATAGAACAAGGAAACCAAATTATAAAAAAAATATTTAAAAATGCAAAAAAAGTTAAAACTTTGAAATTTAGAAAAGGTCCTAACGACTTAGGGCAAAAAAGATATGCCATAGTCAGTGTTCTGGTAAAAGCTATTTGTAAAAAGATATGCCATAGTCAGTGTTCTGGTAAAAGCTATTTGTAAAAAGATATACCATAGTCAGTGTTCTGGTAAAAGCTATTTGTAAAAAGATATACCATAGTCAGTGTTCTGGTAAAAGCTATTTGTAAAAAGATAT